>NW_024081361.1:609370-614497 GCF_003009895.1 Hyaena hyaena | reverse complement strand
GAGAGAGAGAGAGAGACAGCGTGAGCAGGGGAGGGTCAGAGAGAGAGGGAGTCACAGACTGAAACAGGCTCCAGGCTCTGAGCTGGCAGTCAGCACAGAGCCCGACGCGGGGCTCGAACCCACGAACCGCGAGATCATGACCCGAGCGAAAGTCGGACGCTTAACCAACTACGCCACCCGGGCGCCCCATGCGTCCCTTTTTTTAAAAATTTTTTAAATGTTTTATTTATTTCTGAGAGAGAGAGAGGCTGTATGAGCAGGGGAGGGTCAGAGAGAGAGGGAGACACAGAATCCTAAACAGGATCCAGGCTCTGAGCTACCTGTCAGCACAGAGCCCAACATGGGGCTCGAACCCACAAACCGTGAGATCATGACCTGAGCTGAAGTCGGATGCTCAACCGACTGAGCCACCCAGGTGCCCCTTGAGCGTCTGACTCTTGATTTCAGCTCAGGTCATGATCCCAGGGTTGTGGGATCAAGCCCCACATCAGGCTCTGTGCTGAGCATGGAGCCTGCTTAAGATTCTCTCCCCCTGTGTCTCCTCAGCTCGCTCTCTCTCTCTCTCAAAGAAAAAAAAAAAAAAAGAGAGAGAGAAACAAAGAATGAAGAATCCCAGAGCTCCCTCAGACCTAAAGCATAAGACTGCATTTTCACCAGATCCAGGAGCGATTCAGGTGTTCATTCGAGTCTGAGGAGCACCTCTTCCTGGCCTCCTGGAAGTTTAGCGGGTCTCTCTGGCACCAGAAATGCCCGCAGCTGCTAACCAACCCGCACAAAGCCCTTCCGAGTGTTGTTACTCGCTACCCAAACCTTTTTTCCTTTTTCTTCCCCCCGCCCCCCCCCCCCCCCCCCCCCCCCCGGTCCCCCAGCATGGACTGTGGGAGTGGAGGTGGACTTCCGCAGTGAGGCCGGCCTCTGATAACACCGCGACGGCCGGGCGGAGAGGTGGGCCAGGGAGAAGAGAAGCAGGTGTGTCAGAGCAGAGCAGGGAGCCATCGGAGAGCCTTGTTTGGCCTCAAGGTAATGGTTAACTTGTGGGGAGAAAGAAGCAATTGAGACCGTGGACTTTAGTTTCTGGTTCTTTTTCTACAAACTTCCGTGGCCTTGGTTTAATTACCCTCCCATGTAGGGGTACTGCAAACACTGGAAATAGGCTGGGTCCTTTTATATCCAAGTCTCAGGAGGGCGTGGAGCCCAGAAGAGCAAGGTCTGGGCTATTTATCACGGCCTGGGTTTCATCCCTTGGATGAGTCAGACAAGCCATTTAGCTTCATGGAACCTCAGTGAGATGTCCCGCCAATAAATTATAGATTAGGGTTTTGAAAATAGTCATGAATGAATGACTCAAGTAACCAGCTTCATTGAATGTCTCCGTTGGTTTGGACTTCTGTCACAAAGTACCACACACTGGGTGGCTCATAAACAACAGAACTTATTGGGGACTGGAACCCCGAGACCAGAGTGCTAGCCCGGTCAGAGTCCTGGTGAAGGCTCTCTTGCCGACTCCCACCTTCTTGAACCCTCCCCCCTCCAAGAGCAGAGGGGAGCAATCCCATTCATGAGGCTGCCCCCGTGGCCTCATCTAACCATGATAACCCCCCAAAGCCCAAAATGGGGGGGTAGGGTTTCAATGTATGAATTTTGGGTGAACACATTCAGTCCATAACACGGAGACATAATTTACATGCCATAAAATCCACCCATTTTAAGTATATAATCCAAGTAGAAATTTGATTATAACTAAGAAGAAAAGTAATGACATGCTCCGAAGTCCTCCTTCGCTAGATTCGATCACACAAAATTGTGGATGTTTAACTGTTTTTGACCTACAGCGTGATTCAGCCTTCCCTCTGAAATGTTATTTGTCAGAATTTTTTCAGAGAATATTTTGCCAGAGAAGTTTTTAGTTAGTGTGATGTTATACCATATTTTACATCTCTCTTCACAGTAAATTGCAGTAGAAGCTATTTCACGCAAATCTAGATTTGATATTTCTATTTTTTTTTTTACAAATAGCTCTTTTCATACTATAATTTGCTCTACACTTGGAAAATGGATTTTTTTCATCCAATAAACAGATCGAATCAACTTTTTCTGATAAAGGCTTTTTTTTAATATTCAGAAAAAAGAATTAAGAGACCTGAGGGAGAACTAAAATGGATATTTTGCTGTATGTAGAAATTATGATTTTCATAAAGAAAATAAATATACATGCAATAAAAAGCAGAGACATAACGGAGAAATGACTAACCAGCACAAAGGAAGTAGCAGACCCAGGCTGGCTCACGCCCAATGAGCTCCTCAGGCTGAAAATGAAATGTGGATATTAACACTCTATTCTATCTTCTACTCTCACTTTCCTCATAACATAATTGAGAAATACATGTTTGAGGGATACAAATACGCATTTCATTAATATATACCTGAGCATATTCTTTTCTTGGTAAGAAGGAGATGTCTTATTCTAGCCTTCAGGGTTTTTTTTTCTTTCTCTTTTTATTTCTTGAAACTATTTTATTTATTTATTTATTTTTGAGAGAGAGAGAGAGAGAGAGAGAGCGTGTAAGTAGGAGGTGGGGCAGAGAGAGGGAGAAGAGAGAGAATCCCAAGCAGGCTCTGCACATTGTGAGGCTCAATCCCACAATTGTGAGATCATGACCTGAGCTGAAATTGGCTCAGATGCTTAATTGACTACGCCACCCAGATGCTCCTATTTCCTGAAGTATTTTAATATTTTAAAATATTTTTTACCTTTTAAACAAAATTATGAATTGACGTGGTTTAAAATTTCAGGTATTTCAATAAGGCTTGTTATAAAAACAGCAGAACTCGCTGCCTCCCTATTTTCTTTTTCTAGACACAAACTTTGTTAGGGAGTCCCATTGTATAGGTGAGAAAACAGAGGCTTGGAGAGGTTCATTAACACTGCCAAGTTCATGGGGGTAGGAAGTGATGTAACTATGGTGAGAACTCAAATTTGACCCTGGAGCTTGAGCTCTATTGCTTCTCTGTTACAAAATGCATGGGACTCCATCGTTTCTTGACAGGATTTTCATGAGGCGTGTGTGTCTCTCTCTCACACACACACAAGCCATCAGGCAGAAAGGAAAGGAAAATGCAAGGTTAGTGAAACTGAGTTTCCCATGACACTAGGCGGATCAAGTCTGTTGATTTTTTTTTTTTAATTTTTATTTATTTCTAGGAGAGAGAGAGATAGACAGCGTGAACAGGAGAGGGTCAGAGAGAGAGGGAGACACAGACTCTGAAACAGGCTCCAGGCTCTGAGCTGGCAGTCAGCACAGAGCCCGATGCGGGGCTCGAACCCACGATCCGCGAGATCATGACCTAAGCGAAAGTCGGACGCTTAACCGACTAAGCCACCCAGGCTCCCCTCAAGTCTGTTGATTTAAAGTGCTGGCGGGAGCCAGGTCCGTGGCTGCAGATGTTCCCGTCCCTCTCTGTTGGGGAGTCCGTGCATTGCCCCCCTCCACCCCGCCCAAGGCTCACTCCTTTCTTACTCCTTAGTGCTGCAAAGTTTGGGCCAGTTCGCAGTGGGTCCCCAGTACCTGTGTCAACCACTCAAACAGATACACCATGAAGGTATTTTGCAAGTTGCCTGGATGACTTTTTTTTTTAAAGTTTATTTATTTATTTTGAGAGAAAGAGAGAAAGCAGGGGAGGGGCAGAGAGAGAGAGAGAGAGGGAGAGAGAGAATCCCAAGCTGGCTCCATGCTGCCAGCACCCAGCCTGACGTGGGGCTTGAGCCCATGAATGGCGAGATCATGACCTGAGCCAAAATCCAGAGTCGGACGCTTCAATGACTGAGCCACCCAGGTGCCCCAAGTTGCCTGAATGAACTTCTGGGCCAGAGCATGGAGTATATTGGGGAGGGAGGGAGAGAAGATTTAAAAATAGATGTCTAGTAGAAAAACATCTTAAGGAAGACGGGAGGAAGGAGCCCCCCACCAAACCTCGGGGGACAGCCTGACCCCGTGCGCCCGGCCTCAGGGAGGAAGCCCAGGAGCACTGGGCGGCCACCGTCCTCGTCCTCACTCTTGTCATCTGGGCCAGAGGTTCATTCCTCCCACCCACCTGACCCCTTCCCTCCCAGAGCCGAGCTGAAGGGAGTGTCGCTTTCGGACCTCATACAGCTCAGCCTTTGGGGGAAGCATCACTCGTGAAAGAGGGAGAAACCTGCAGAGGGAAATTTGACTGTTGTCCATGGAGACTACATTTGTTGGCCTCCCTTTCACAAATATCAAAGATTAGTTTATCTGCCCTTTTATTTCCCATGAATCAAGCCCCTTACTGCCTGATGTTTACCAGCGTGAGTCCAAGAGCTTTGCTTTGTGGTTTTTGTGAGTCTTCCCCAGGAACCCCCAGAGCTTCATTTGCGCTGAAAATCACTAAGGGGGTGTGTCTCGCCGGAAAGGCTTGACAGGAGCGAAGCTCTCCCTGGCACATTCCTGCTATGCCAGCAGCCTTCAGGGCTTTACCAGGCACTGAGAGAGGTGCTTTTCCTTGAGTTTTGAAAACAATACGCATTTTCCATCAAAAACATCTCTTAAGGTGCAACCCAAGAAGAGGTGCAACCCTCAGTAGCTGGACGGGAATGGCTTCAGCAAGAGGAAAACTAAGTGCAAGATTGCATTTAGGTCTAAATCTCTCTCCGTCTTCCTTTCTCTCAACACTTGTTCTTTCCCTCCTCCTCACCTTTCCTCATCACTGCTTCCCCGCCGGCCCCCAGGCCCGCATCCGCACACGCCTGCGGGCACCCGTGTGCCACGCGCCACGCGGCAGACCCAGCCTTTGTTTGCCGTCCTGCCTTCTGCCGGAATTCCGCCCGACCTGCAAGGCCCGGGTTCTCTCAGGAGGGCAGGGAAGGCCCGTGGACGTGAGCTTTACTCTGACCTGTGCAAAGGTTCCCCTGTGCACTCCCTTCCCGTCCCTTCCCTTCCCCCACCTCCCTCCTCCTTCCTTCCTTCCTTTTTTCCTTTCTTCTTTACCTTCTTTTCTCTTTCTTTCTTTCCTTCTTTCCTTCTTTCTTTCTTTCTTTCTTTCTTTCTTTCTTTCTTTCTTTCTTTCTTTCTTTCTTTCTTTCTTTCTTTCTTTCTTTTCCTTCCTTCC
>NW_024081360.1:1003822-1006773 GCF_003009895.1 Hyaena hyaena | reverse complement strand
TGAGTGTTATGTGGAAACTAATTTGACAATAAACTATTTGTAAAAAAACAAACAAACAAACAAAAAAAAAAACAAAGAAAGGAATGCCATTTACAACTACACCAAAAATGATAAACGCCTAGGAATAAAATTAAACAAGGAAGTGGAATCCTTTTACTCTAAAAACTATAAAACATTGATGAGAGATACTGAAGAGGACATAAGCCAATAGAAGCATATTCCATTATCATGGATTGGAAGAACGAATATATATATTTTTAATGTTTGTTTATTTGTGTGAGAGAGAGAAGGAGAGGGGCACATGCACACACACATACACGCACACACACGCACACACGCAGGCACACACACACACATACATGCACACAATCTGAAGCAGGCTCCAGGCTCTGAGCTGTCAGCACAGAGCACAACGTGGGGCTCAAACCCACAGACCGCGAGATCCTGACCTGAGATGAAGTCAGATGCTTAAATGACTGAGCCACCCAGGTGTCCCTGGAAGAAACGTTATTCAAATATCCATTCCAGGGCCCTGGGTGGCTCAGTCGGTTAAGCATCCAACTTCAGCTCAGGTCATGATCTCATGGCTCGTGGGTTCGAGCTCCACGTTGGGCTCTGCGCTAACAGCTAGCTCAGAGCCTGGAACCTGTTTCAGATTCTGTGTCTCCGTCTCTCTCTGCCCCTCCCCTGCTCATGCTGTCTCTATCTCTCTCTCAAAAATAAATAAAACATTAAAAAAATTAAAATATCCATTTCACCCAAAGCAATCCTATCAAAATACCAATATAATTTTCTACGGAAATAGAACAAACAATCCTAAAATTTGTATGGGAACCATAAAAGAATAGCCAATGCAATCTTGAAAAAGAACAAAATTGGAAGTATCACAACCCCAGATTTCAAGATATACTATAAAGCTGTAGTAATCAAAACAGTATGGTGCCAGTACCAAAAAAGACACATTAATCAATGGAACAGAATAGAGAGCCCAGAAATAAACCAATAATTATATAGTTAATTAATCTTTGACAAATGAGGCAAGAATATACAATGGGAAAAAGACAATCTCTTCAACAAATGGTTTTGGGAAAACTAAACTAAAAGCTAAATTAAGCTATTGGGACTACATCAAAATAAAAAGCTTCTGCAAAGCAAACAATATAATCAACAAAACTAAATGACTACCTACTGAATGGGACGAGGTATTTGTAAATGCCATATCCCACAAAGGGTTAGTATCCAAAATATATAAATAACTTATACAACTCAACAACAAAAAACAAATGATCCAATTAAAATAGGCAGAAGACCTGAATAGAAATTCTCCAAAGAAGACATACGGATGACAAACAGACACATGAAAAGATGCTCAACATAAGTAAACACCAGGGAAAGGCAAATCAAAATCACAGTGAGCTATCACCTGACACCTGTTGGAATGGCTAAAATCAAATACAAAAGAAACAACAAATACTGGTGAAAATTTGGAGAAGGAACCCTTGTGTACTGTTGGTGAGAATGCAAAGTTGTGGAGCCACTGTGGAAAACAGTATGGAGTTTCTTCAAAATTAAAATTAAAATAGAACTACTATATGAATAGTAATTCCACTACTGGGTATTTACCCAAAGAATACAAAACCACCAATTGGAAGAGATATATGCACCCCTGTGTTTACTCAAGTATTACTGATAATAGCCAAATTATGGAAGCAACCTAAGTGTCCATTAATGGATAACTGGATAAAGATGTGTTTCTTTATTTCTTTTATTTTCTTTATTCTTTCATTCTTTCTCTTTCTCTCCTTTCTTTTCTTTCTGTTTCTATTTCTAGTTCTCTCTACATGTAATGGGATCTTACTCAGCCATAAAAAATAATGAAATCTTGTCATTTGCAACAACATGATGGAGAAAGTATAATACTAAGCAAAATAAGTCAGAGAAATACCATATGATTTTACTCATAGGTGGAATTTAAGAAACAAAACAAATGAACAACAACAAAAGAGACAAACTGAAAAACAGACTCTTAACTATAGAGAACAAACTGATGGTTACCAGAGGGGAGGTGATGGGAAGAGGTAGGTAAAATAGTTGAAGAGAGTAAGAATACATTTATCATGATGAGCACTGAGTAACACAAACAATTGTAGAATTACTATATTGTACATTCCTCCTTCTATAAGGAACTGACATATCTAGTAGGCAGAAATTTAGTAAATATATAGGTGAACCAAACAGTACCAATCACCTAGATCTACGTGAAACTTCTAGACTATGTAATTCACTAACTGCAGAATATTCTTTTTTTCTCTCTTTTTTTAAATTTTACAAATAGTTTATTGTCAAATTGGTTTCCATATAACACCCAGTGCTCATCCCAAGAAGTGCCCTCCCCCATGCCGATCACTCCCCTTCACCTCTAACCCACCCCCATCAGCCCTCAGTTTGTTCTCAAAATTCAAGAGTCTCTCATGGTTTGCCTTCCTCCCTCTCCCTCCCACATTTTTCTCCTTCTTCTCCCCCACAGTCCTCCGTTAAGTTCCTCCTAATCCACCTATACATGCAAACATATGTTATCTGTCCTTCTGTGCCTGACTTATTTCACTCAGCATAACACCCTCAAGTTCCATCCATGTTGCTACACATGGCCAGATTTCATTCTTTCTCATTGCCATGTAGTATTCCATTGTATAGATGAACCACATCTTCTTGATCCATTCGTCAGTTGATGGAAGTTTAGGCTGTTTCTGTGTGTTGGCTATTGTTGAGAGTGCTGCTATGAACATTCGGGGACACGTGCCTCTATGCATCAGCACTCCTGTATCCCTTGGGTGAATTTGTAGCAGTGCCATTGCCGAGTCATAGGGGAATTCTATTGTTAATTTTTTTTTCTACAAATAGTTTATTGTCAACTTGGTTTCAATATAACACCCAGGGCTCATCCCCACGAG
>NW_024081360.1:996475-999285 GCF_003009895.1 Hyaena hyaena | reverse complement strand
GATTCTCTTGCCTTTGGGGAAGTGTCAAGTAAGAAATTGCTGCAGCTGAGGTCAAGGAGGTTGTTTCCTGCTTTCTCCTCTAGGGTTTTGATGGTTTCCTGTCTCACATTCAGGTCCTTTATCCATTTTGAGTTTATTTTTTGTGTATGGTGTGAGAAAATGATCTAGTTTCATTCTTATGCATGTTGCTGTCCAGTTCTCCCAACACCATCTGTTAAAGAGGCTGTGTTTTTTCCATTGGATATTCTTTCCTGCTTTGTCAAAGATTAGTTGGCTGTATACGCTTGGGTCCAGCTCTCAGTTTTCAATTCTATTCCATTGGTCTATGTGTGTATTTTTGTGCCAATACCATACTGTCTTGATGGTGACTGCTTTGTAGGGGGGGCTAAAGTCTGGGATGGTGATCCCTCCCGTTTTGGTTTTATTTTTCAGTATTACTTTGGCTATTCAGGGTCTTTTGTGGTTCCACACAAATTTTAGGATAGCTTGTTCTAGCTTTGAGAAGAATGCCGGTGCAATTTTGATTGGGATTGCATTGAATGTGTAGAGTGCTTTGGGTAGTAATGACATTTTAACTATATTTATTCTTCCAATCCATGAGCATGGGATGTTTTCCATTTCTTTGTGTCTTCTTCAATTTCCTTCATAAGTACTCTATAGTTTTCATCATACGATCTCTTGTATCCTTGGTTAGGTTTATTCCTAGGTATTTTATGGTTTTTTGTGCAATTGTGAATGGGATCAGTTTCTTGATGTCTCTTTCTGTTGCTTCATTGTTGGTGTATAAAAATGCAACCGATTTCTGTACATTGATTTTGTATCCTGCAACTTTGCTGAATTCATGGATCAGTTCTACTAGGCTTCTGGTGGAGTCTGTCGGGTTTTCTATGTAGAGTATCGTGTTGTCTGCGAAAAGTGAAAGTTTGACTTCCTCTTTGCCAATTCTGATGCCTTTGATTTCCTTTTGCTGTCTGATGGCTGATGCTAGGACTTCCAGCACTATGCTAAACAACAGTGTTGAGAGTGGACATCCCTATCGTGTTCCTGATCTCAGGGGGAAATCTCTCAGTTTTTCCCCGTTGAGGATGATGTTAGCTGAAGGTTTCTCATAGATGGCTTTGATGAAGTTTAAGTTCTATTGTTAATTTTTTGAGGAACCTCCACACTGTTTTCCAGAGGGGCTGTACCAGTTTACATTCCCACCAACAGTGTAGGAGGGTCCGTTTCTCCACATCCTCGCCAGCATCTATAGTCTCCTGATTTGTTCATTTTAGCCACAATGACTGGCGTGAGGTGGTATCTCATTGTGATTTTGATTTGTTTTTCCCTGATGATGAGAGATGCTGAGCATCGTTTGATGTGTCTGTTGGCCATCTGGATGTCCTCTTTGGAGGAGTGTCTGTTCATATCTTCTGCCCATTTCTTCACTGGATTATTTGCTCTTCGGGTGTGGAGTTTGGTGAGTTCCTTATAGACTTTCGAAACTAGCCCTTTATCTGATATGTCATTTGCATCTATCTTTTCCCATTCTGTCGGTTGTCTATTAGTTTTATGGACTGTTTCCTCTGCTGTGCAGAGGCTTTTAATCTTGATGAGGTCCCAATAGTTCATTTTTGCTCTTGATTCTCTTGCCTTTGGGGAAGTGTCAAGTAAGAAATTGCTGCAGCTGAGGTCAAGGAGGTTGTTTCCTGCTTTCTCCTCTAGGGTTTTGATGGTTTCCTGTCTCACATTCAGGTCCTTTATCCATTTTGAGTTTATTTTTGTGTATGGTGTGAGAAAGTGTTCTAGTTTCATTCTTCTGCATGTTGCTGTCCAGTTCCCAGGACCCTGTTAAAGAGGCTGTTTTTTTTTCCATTGGATACTCTTTCCCGCTTTGTCAAAATTAGTTGACCATACATTTGTCTGTCCAATTCTGAGTTCTCTATTCTATTCTCTTGGTCTATGTGTCTGTTTTTGTGCCAATACCATACTGTCTTGATGATTACAGCTCTGTAGTAGAGGCTAAAGTCTGAGATTGTGATGCCTCCCATCACAGTCCAATGCCACAATTGGTTTTCTTCTTCAATATTACTTTGGCTATTCGGGCTCTTTTGTGGTTCCATACAAATTTTAGGATAGCTTTATCTAGCTTTGAGAAGAATGCTGTTGCCATTTTGATTGGGATGGCATTGAATGTGTAGATTTGCTTTGGGTAGCAACAACATTTTAACAATATTTATTCTTCTGACCCATGAGCACGGAATGTTTTTCCATTTCTTTGTGTCTTCTTCAATTTCCTTCATAAGTTTTCTAGTTTTCATCGTACAGATCTCTTATATCTTTGGTTAGGTTTATTCCTAGGTATTTTATGGTTTTTTGTGCAATTGTGAATGGGATCAGTTTCTTGATTTCTCTTTCTGTTGCTTCATTATTGGTGTATAAAAATGCAACCGATTTCTGAACATTGATTTTGTATCCTGCAACTTTGATGAATTCATGGATCAGTTCTACTAGGCTTCTGATGGAGTCTGTCAGGTTTTCTATGTAGAGTATCGTGTCGTCTGCGAAAAGTGAAAGTTTGACTTCTTCTTTGCCAATTCTGATGCCTTTTATTCCCTTTTGTTGTCTGAGGGCTGATGTTAGGACTTCCAGCACTATGTTAAACAACAGTCGTGAGAGTGGACATCCCTGTTGTGTTCCTGATCTCAGGGGAAAGCTCTCAGTTTTTCCCCGTTGAGGATGATGTTAGCTGAAGGCTTCTCATAGATGGCTTTTATGATGTTTAAGTAAGTTCCTTCCATCCCGACTTTCTCAAGGGTCTTTATTAAGAA
>NW_024081360.1:943061-996282 GCF_003009895.1 Hyaena hyaena | reverse complement strand
TTTTTTTTTTTTTTTTTTTTTTTTGCTGGATCTCTGTCTGGCTTGGGAATCAGAGTGATGCTGGCTTCATAGAAGGAGTCCGGAAGTTTTCCTTCGAGTTCTAATTTTTTTGGAATAGCTTGAGAAGAATGTGTATTAACTCTGTTTTAGACGTCTGGTAGAATTCCCCAGGGAAGCCATCAGGTCCAGGGCTCTTATTTGTTGGGAGATTTTTGATCACTGATTCTATTTCTTCACTCGTTATGGGTCTGTGTAGCGAATAGCAGGATCTCAACTTTTGTATGGCTGAATATTCCATTATATATATGTAGATATTTATCTATATGTTATAGATAAAAATTATAGATATATATATCTCACATGTTCTTTATCCATTTATCTATTAATGGACACTAGGATTTTTGTCCATTATTTGGCTATTGTCAATAACGCTACAATAAACATAGAAATGCACATATCTCTTTGAATTAAGTATTTTTCTATTCTTAGGGTAAATACCCAGTAGTGCAATTACTGAGTCATAGGGTTCTATTTTCCTTTTAGAGGAATCTCCATACTGTCTTCCACCGTGGCTATACCAGTTTGCATTGACACCAACCATGAATGGGGGTTTCTTTTTCTCTGCATATTTGTCAATACTTGTTTCTTGAGTTTTTTATTTTAGCCATTTTGACCGGTGTGAGGAGAGATCTCATAGTGGTTTTAATTTGCATTTCCCTGATGATTAATGACGTTTAGCATCTTTTCATGTGTCTGTTGGACATGAGTCTGTCTTCTTTGAAAAAATTCCTGTTCAGATTCTCTGCTTATTTTTAATTGGATTATCTGGTGTTTCTTTAGTGTTGAGTTGAATAAGTTCTGTATATATTTTGGATATTAATCCTTTATTAGTTATGTTATTTGCAAATATCTTTTTCCACTCAGTGGGTTTCTTTTTCATTTTGCTGATTGCTTTGGTTAGTATGGACATTTTAACAGTATTGTGTCTTCCCATCCATGAACATGGAATATATTTTTAGTTGTTTGTGTCCTCCTCAGTCTGTTTCAACACAGTGTCTTATTTATTTTTATTTATTTTTTTTAAGTTTATTTTGAGAGAGAGAGAGCATGCATGAGCAGGGGAGGCACAAAGAGAGAGGGAGAGAGAGAGAGAGAGAGAGAATACAAAGCAAGCTCCATCCTGTCAGCACGGAGTCCTATGCAGGGCTCTATGTCACACACCATGAGACCATGACCTAAGCCAAAATTAACGGTTGGACGCCTAATTGACTGAGCCACCTAGATGCCCCATCTTTCAACAGTGCTTTATAGTTTTCAGAATACAGATCTTCACCTCCTTAGGCAAGTTTATTCCCAGATAGTTTATTCTTTATGGTGCAATTATAAATGAAAAAGCTTTTTAAATTTCTCTTTCTGCTACTTCATTATTAGTATATAGAAATATGACAGATTTCTATATATTAATTTTATGTCCTGTACCTTTACTGAATTCATTTATTAGTTCTAGCTTTTTGGTAGTTATTTAGGGCTTTCTATATATAGTATCATATGATCTGCAAATAGTGAATTTTACTTCCTCCTTACCAATTTGGTTGCCACTTATTTCTTTTCCTTTTCTGATTTCTGTAGCTAGGAATATCATTGAATAAAATATTACATTGAATAAATGTGATGAGAGTGGACATCCTTGTCTTCTTCCTGATCTTAAAGGAAAAATTCTTAGTTTTTCACCATTGAGTAGGATGCTAGCTGTGCATTTTTCATACATGGACTTTATTATGTTGAGATACATTCCTTGTACACCTGCTTTCTTGAGGTTTTTTTAAAAATCAATTTCTTCCTTTTGTGTCTGTTAATAATTGCCTTGTGTATGCACTGAACTTCCACATTGGATGCATAAATATTTACAATTGTTATATCTTCTTGTTGGATTAATTTCTCTATGATTATGTAGTATCTTTATCTCCTTTTACAGTCTTTGTTTGAAAAAGTCTGTTTGTTATAAGTATTGCTATACCAACTTTCTGTTCACTTATATTTGCATGATAAATGTTTCCCCACACCTTACTTTCAATATGCATATGTCTTTACATCTTAAGCAGGTCTCTTGTAGGCAGCATATAGATGAATCTTACTTTTTTAATCCATTCAATTACCTTGTGTCTTTTTTTTTTTTTTTTTTTGAGAGACAGCATGAGCAGGGAAGGGGCAGAGAGAGAGAGAGAGCGAGCGAGCGAGAGAGAGAGAAAGAGAGAATCTGAAGCAGACTCCAGGCTCTGAGCTGTCAGCACAGAGTCTGACGTGGGTCTCAAACTTGTGTACTGCGAGATCGTGACCTGAGCTGAATTTGGACACTTATCCAACTGAGCCACCCAGGCAGCCCTACCTTGTGTCTTTGAGAGAAGCATTTAGACCATTTATAATCAAAGTAATTATTGATAAGTATGTACTTGTTGCCATATTGTTACTTGTTTTACAGGTTGGGTTTTTTGGGTTTTTTTGTAGTTTTTCTCTGTTCTTTCTTTTCTCTTCCTCCTCCTGGCTCTTTCTTCTTTTGCTCTCTTCCCAGGTTTGATAGCTTTCTTTCTTGATACCCTTGGATTCCTTTCTCTTTATTTTTTGCATATTTATTGTAGGTTTTTGATTTGTCATTACTATTAGGTTCTTATAGGAAACTATATAGGTTCCTATATATATCTTATGCATATAGCAGTTTATATTAAATTGATAACAGCTTAAGTTTGATCTCATTCCAGAAGCACTAAATTTTTACTCCCCTTCCACGTTTTATGTATATGTTGTCATACTTTAATTTACATCCTTTTATTTTGTGAAACCCTCAGCTGATATCTATAGATGTCTGATTTTGCTGCTTCTGTGCTTTAGCCTCTATATTGGTTTTATAGGTGATTAATCTATTTTTATTATGTTTGTATTTACTTGTGAATTTTTTTTCACAAACTTCCTTCCTAAGTTTCTTACTCCTGATTATAGCCTTTTCTTTCAAAGAATTCCCTTTAACATTTCTCATAAGGATGGCTTAGTGGTGATGAACTTTTGTTTGTCTGCAAAACTTCTCTCTCCTATTTTGAATGATAACATTGCTAGATAGAGTATTCCTGGTTGCAGGTTTTATCCTTTCAGGACTTTGAATATGTCATGCCGCTTCCTTCTGGTCTGCAAGTTTCTGTTTGAAAATCAGCTGATAGCTTAATTGGATTTCCCTTATATGTAACTGTTTTCTTTTCCCTTGCTGCTTTTAAAATTCTATCTTTATCACTACTTTTTGCTATTTTAATTACTCATTGTCTGCTGTGGACCTGCTTAGGTTGATATTGTAGTGGGCTCTCTGTGCCTTCAGATTCTAGATTTTTGTTTCCTTTTCCAGATTCAGGAAGTTTTCAGCTATTATTTATTTAAATTAATTAATTTTCCGCCCTCTTTATATTCTCTTTCTGGGATCCCTTTACAGTAAAACCTTGGATTGTGAGTAACTTGTTCTGCAAGTGTTCTGCAAAATAAGCACACATTTCTAATAAATTTTTTAAAAATTAACATTTATTTGTTGTTGAGAGACAGAGCATGAGCATGGGAGGGTCAGAGAGAGGGGAAGACACAGAATTTGAAGCAGGCTCCAGGCTCTACGCTGCCAGCACAGAGCTCAACGCGGGGCTTGAACTCAAAACCTGTGAGATCATGACCTGAGCCAAAGTCAGATGATTAACCAACTGAGCCACCCAGGCACCCCAACATTTCTAATAAATTTTACTTGATTAATGAGTGATGCCTTGCAATATGAGTAGTAGGTGATGCCAAACATCCCATAATCACAAGTGAGCCAATGGTTCTTGAAATTTGCTTTGATATACAAGTCCTTTGGATTACAAGCACGTTTCCAGAACAAATTATGTTCACAAACCAAGGTTTTACTGTAATATAAATGTGATTATGCTTGATGATGTCGCTAACTTCCCTTGACCTAATCTCATTTTTTTATTATTTGTTTTTCTTTTTTGCTGTTCAGCTTGGTTGCTTTCTGTTACTCTGTCTTCAAGGTCACTGATCTATTCTTCTGCCTCCTCTAATTTTCTCTTGTTCACTTCTATTGTATTTTTAATTTCAGCTATTGCGTTCTTCATCTCTGGTTCTTTTTTATATTTATATCTCTAATTCGAAAATCTCACTAAGACCTTCACTCTTTCCTCAAGTCCAGTTACTAAACTTTATGAACATTACTTTGAATTTCTTACAATGCATATTGCTTATCTCTGTTTCATTTAGTTATTTTGCTAGAATTCTGTCCTGTTCTTTCATTTTAAACATATTACTTTGTCTCTTCATTTTGCCTCTCTGTTTCCTTCTATGTATTAGGAAAGTCAGTTGTATCTTCTGCTCTTGAAAGTAGCGGCTTTATGAAGAAGAGATCCTGTGGTGCCCTATTACACAGTATTCCCTGTTCACTAGAACCAGGTGTTTCGGGGGTATCTCCTTTATGGGTTGCATGTGCTCTACTGTCGAGACTGAACTATATTTGCATTCAGTCTGTTTAGCTGCAATAGCCCATTTTGCCTCATGTGGTCAGGGCTTGGTGTCTGTGCTGATATGGAGCCAATCCGGGGCTTCCTTTGGCTAGTAGCTGGGCAGTGTCACCTTTATCAGTCAAGCCAGATGCCTGCCCTCAGCCCATTTCCTGGGGCTTTGGGTCACACCAAACTGCAGAATGCTCTCCCTGTGTTGTCTCCTTAAGTCTTTTGTTGGTGGGCGTAGCCTACAGTTAAACTGTATGTCTGCCCCCAGGTCTATCTGCTGGGACTGCAGTGGAAATGGTATGTGTGGTTATTTTCCCTTCTCTGCAGGACAGTAGTCCCTTTGGTACTGTACCAGTCCCTGCATGGGCTGATTGTATGATATGTGGCAGGAGCCATTTTGGAAAGGACTCCTGCTGATTAAGGTGGACTGGATGGGGGAATCCACAATGGAACTCTGGGGTGAGGTTGGGGGGAGAAACGGTACCCACCAGCTTTCTTGTTCTTGGAAAAGTCTAGGGATCTCTTTCCCTCCAGTGCATAGAATAAACCACCTTCATGTATACCCTAGCTGCTTTTCAAACTATTGCTTCAATGTTGTATCTCTGCAGGGTTTTTTGTTATGCTCTTTTTAGGAACTCTGTTTCCTATTGCCCTCTGGCTCTTCCAGAACTTAGCCCACTGATTTTTAAATACCCAGAGTTAAGCCCTACTGATTGTGAAAACTTACAAAGTTAATCCCCACTGTTTTTCAAAGCCAGATGTTATGGGGATTTGTCTTCCCAGTGCAAGTTTTCCATGTCTGGGGTGCTTGTCTTCTTTCTCTGTGCTTGTGGTGCCCTCCTGTTTGTGGTTAGTCTTTCAGGGAATCTAGTTCCTGACTGTGTCTCCATCCCTCCTACCCTTTTTAATGTAGCCTCCTCTCTGAGTCAATTGTATGAAGTCTGTTCTGCTCATCTACATATCATTTCCTGGATTATCCACTGATGTGGCTATTATCTAGGTGTGTCTGTGGGATGAGGTGAGCTTAGGATCCTACTACCCCACCATCTTTAGTCTTACTTTTTCCACCCCCCTTCCCCTCCAGTGAGTTGCTAGAACTTCTCTCCTGGACTTCTGGACTCCTTCAAAGACTCTTTTTTCTATGGATAATTGTCTAATTCATTGTTCTCCCAGGACTCCCAATTACTGGGACCTTGGCCCAGACCTTGGTCAAGAGGGGCTGGAGCCATTCTTGGGCACTTCATTATCCATAGGTGGGTCCAATTTCTGTAAGCCAATTACCCAGCTCTTGATTGAACGAGACAGCTCCTGGATCCCTTGGAGTATGGTGCTGGTGACAACCATAGCCCAGTCTTCAGAGGCATGGAATTATTTCTGGGTCTGTGGGTAAGGCCACAGTTATTGAGTCAGCTACCTAGGTATGGGCTTGTCTTCTCCAAATGACTCTCTTTGTTCATAGACCACTGGGGTTTCACAGTCTCCTACTAGGTTGCAAAACTCCCACATAGGCACTTGTGACTGTGAACAGATGTGAAGTTGTTGTGATTGAGTTGGGGAAACATGGGAGGGATATCTTGTTTAGCCATCTTGCTGACATCACTTCTGCATCGATTTTTGTATATTGAAACAGCCTTGCATATTAGGAATAAATTTCACTTGGTTGTGGTGTGTAATTCTTTTTACACCTTACTGGATTGACTGTGCTAATGTCTTGTCGAATATTTTTGCATATATGTTTATGAGAGATATTAGCGTGTAATTTTCCTTTCTTGCAATATCTTCCTCTGATTTTGGTATCAGATGCAGACCTTGTAGAATGAGTTGGGAAGTTTTCCATCTCCTTTGATCTTCTGGAAATTATGTATAGAATTGGAGTAACTTCTTCCTTACATACTTGGTAGAAATAATCAACAAAACTATGTAGGTTTGGTGATTTCTTCTTTGGAAGATTATAAATTGTTGATTTAATTTCTTATAAATTATAGACCTATTGAGATTATTTCTCCTTGTGTGAGTTTTAGCAGATTTTATATTTCATGGAATTGTTCTATTTCATCTAAGTTATAAATTTTGTATTCTTAGAGTTGTTCATAATTGTCTTTGTCCATTTGGACTGCTATAACAAAAATACCATAGACTGGGTAAATGGCTTAAACAATTCATTTCACAGTTCTGGAGACTGGGATGTCCAAGATCAAGACTTTTGAAGATTTAGTCTGGGAAGGACCTACTTCTACTTCTAGCTCTTCTCATTGTCGCCTCATATGCTGGAAGAGGCCATAGTGATGTCTTTTTTTTTTTTTTTTTTTAAATAAGGGCACTGATCCCATTCTAGAGGGCTCTATCCTCAGATATAACAACCTTCCAAAGGACCCACATCCAAACATAATCAGACTGGGGATTCTGTTGCAACATGCAAATTTTTAGAGGATATAAACATTAATAATAATATTGTTATTATCTTTTTATGTTCATATGATCAGTAGTGATAGTCTCTCTTTCATTTCGATGTTAACTATTTATGTCTTTTCATTTTTCCTTGGTTAGCCTCCCTAGAAGTTAATCAATTTTATTGATCTTTTCAAGGAATCAGATTTGGATTTCTTTGATAAGCTCTATTTAACTTGTTTTAAACTTCATAGGTTTATGCTTTGGTTTTATTAAATTTTTTCTTCTGTTTACTTTGTATGTGATATACTCTTTTTCTAGTTTACTTAAGGTACAAATTGTATTCTTGATTTTAGATATTTCTTCTCTTCTAATATATGCATTCAGTGCTATAAATTTCCTGTAAGCACTGCTTTCACAGCATGCCACACATTTTGACAAGTAATATTTTTATTTTATTTAGTTAAAATATTTGAAATTTTATCTTAAGATTTCTACTTTGATTCCTGTGTTATTTAGAAGTGTATTATTTAATATCCGCATATCTTGGGATTTTCCAGCTATCCTTCTGTTAATAATTCTTGATTCAATTTTGTTGTGGACAACGAACATATTTGGTATGATACTTATTTTGAAAAGTGTATTAAAGTGTGTTTCATAGACTGTATGTGGTTTGCCTTAGTGAATGTCTGAGTTTAAGAATGTGTATTCTAGAGAGAGGCAAGATAGTGGAGAAGTAGGGAGCTCCATACATTTCACTCACCCCCATCTCTCAAACGGAGAAGGCCTAAAGCCATAGGACACTGAACCGCAGGAGTTTAGGAGGAAAAGGGACGGAGTCTGCTGAGAAAACAACCTTATAGGTGCATAAGTGTGAACTGGAGAAGATAAAATGGGCCAGGACCTGGAGACACAGATGGCTCCTTTGCAGGGAGCTGCAGTGAGTCAAGGGGAAAAGAAAGAGTGACTGAAACTGCCCATAGAACTGTCCCTGGAGAAGAGAAAAACAACTCAGAACAGAGAGTGATCCGGTTTCCAGCTGTGGTGCTGACTTTGGGCTGAGTGCCCCAGTCCTGGGGGAGCCAGGAGAAACTACTCCGCTGCTCTCCCGGTTGGATCTGAAAGAGAAGCGACCTGCCTAAAACCGTTTCACTGTTCTCCCCTTTCCATCCCCAGTGGGGAGGCGACCGGCTTGAAACTGCTCAGAAGGCCTTGGCCTGTGGGTTCATATTTCAGACGGTATCAATAAAACGCTCAGACTAAGATCTAGAAACGAGGTGGGGCTTGAGACATAGAACACGGCCCACTTTGAGTATGCCATGAGCACAAGGAGATTGGACCCAAAAGAGAGATTTGTATCGCTTGGTTTGAGAAGGGACTGGGGCGCCGCCATATTTCTCACCACAACCACCAAGGCGGGACCTTAGAAAGTGGCCTGCAGGACTGCAGTGGAGGCTAAGACCTGCCTACACCAAACCACCCCATCCCAGCTGGAGAGCTGCTTTTTTTTTTTTTTTTTACTAGAGCCCAGGGCAAGACCAACATGGATGCACTACCATGATTAATTCTAGATCAATTCTTTCTATTCAGATATACTTTCCCTTGTCTCATTCGTATCCCTCCTCTCTGCTGGACTGGGCACTCTGGTCATTAGTCACATTTAATCCATTCTCTAGATGTAAATTCTACACCACAACTGCTACCTTTCTATCTCTCTCTCTGGAGTAATCAGACTATATAGTTTCTCTGAGTAACATTATCTTCATTTTTTTCTCCTCACCTCCTACCATATTCTTCTCTTTCTCTGTCTGAATTAAGCCTTAGTCTCTCTCCCAGGTCACTGTGCAATTTTGCTTTCTCCCCACCCTGTCATTTCTCTCTTTGTATATGCTCTTCATCAGCACTGCATACACCTGGGTCTTTATTTGTAGCTGGGAATTCTGGTTTTATGCTTTTAGACTGTCCTTTGTCTTTTGGGCTATTTTCTTTGTTCTTTTCTTCTCTTTTAAAATTTTATATTGTTACTGTCATTTTTTTCCTCTTTTTTTTTTCCTTCTTTTTTCCTCCCCATTTTTTCCCCTTTTGGTTTGCTTGTTTGTTAGATTTGTCTGTGAAGTTGTGTGCCTTTGTTCCCTGTGTGTTTGTCTGTCTGTTTTCTTTTCTAGGGCTACCTCAAGAAACAAGCCAGGGGCGCCTGGGTGGCTTAGTCAGTTAAGCGTCCGACTTTCGCTTAGGTCATGATCTCGCGGTTCATGGGTTCGAGCCCCGCTTCGGGCTCTGTGCTGACTGCCAGCTTAGAGCCTGGAGCCTGTTTCAGTTTTTGTTTCTCTCTCTCTCTTTTTCTCTCCTTTTCTCTCTTTTTCTCTCTCTCCTAGAAATAAATAAAACAAAAAAAAAAAAAAAAAAAAAAAAAAAAAGAAACAAGCCAGGGGCGCCTGGGTGGCTTAGTCAGTTAAGCGTCCGACTTTCGCTTAGGTCATGATCTCGCGGTTCATGGGTTCGAGCCCCGCATCGGGCTCTGTGCTGACTGCCAGCTTAGAGCCTGGAGCCTGTTTCAGTCTGTGACTCCCTCTCTCTCTGACCCTCCCCTTCTCACGCCGTCTCTCTCTCTCTCTCTCTCCTAGAAATAAATAAAACATTAAAAAAAAAAAAAAGAAACAAGCCAAAGTACACATGGTAGAGAGTCCCAAATACCACTACAAGTAAGGAAATAAAATAACCAAAGTCTCAACAAGGGAGACCAATAGACACCATTAGAGACACCAAGAGATACTTCTTGAATGGACAGGCCATGGACAGTCAATGAGCCTTCTTTAATACAGCAGTACTTGCAGGTGCAGAGTGCATAACAAGCTTTTAAAGCTAACAAGAAAAAAAAAGAGAGAAAAAAATAAAGCTAACAAGAGACATAAAGCTAGCCAAAATGATGAAACAGGAGAACTCTCCTCTAAAGAACTGCTCAAAACAGATATAAGCAACATAACTGACCAAAAATTTAGAACAAAACCATAAAATTAATCACTGGGCTTGAAAAAGGCTAGGAAGCCTCAACAAAACTATTGCTACAAAAACTATGGAGCTTAAAAATAGATGTGATGAATTTTAAAAATGCTATAAATGAGGTGTGTAATAAAATGGAGGCATCCAATGCACGGATTGAAGAGGCAGAAAGGAGAATAAGTGATTTAGAAGACACAATTATAGAAAAAGAAGAAACAGAAAAAGAGAGATAAACTGATCCAGGAACATGAAAGAAGAGTTCGAGAGCTCAGCGATACAATCAAACGGAATAATATCCATATCATAGGAATTCCAGAAGAGGAAGAGAGAGGAAAAGGTGCTAAAGGAGACCTGCAACAAATTATAGCAGTGAACTTCCCCATCCTGGGGAGGGAAGTAGATGTTGAAATTCAAGAGGCACAGAGAACTCCCCACAGACGTAACTTGAATCGATCTTCTGAATGACACATCATAGTGAAATTGGCAAAATATAAGGACAAAGAGAGCATTCTGAAAGGAGCTAGGAAGAAAAGGGCCCTAACATACAAAGGGAAACCTATCAGAGTGGTGACAGACCTATCTACGGAAACTTGGCAGGGCAGAAATGAATGGCAGGAGATTTTCTATATGATGAACAGAAAAAATACAGTCAAGAATCCTCTATCCAGCAAGCCTGTCACTCAGAATCGAAGGAGAGATAAAAGTCTTTCCAAATAAACAAAAATTGAAAGACTTTGTCACCACTAAACCAGCCCTACAAGAAATCCTGAGGGGGATTCTCTGAGGGAAATGTTACAAGGAACGCAAGATGCTAGAACACCACCACAAGAATGAATCCCATAAATGATACAATGGCTCTAAACCCATATATTTCAATAATCACAAGGAATGTAAATGGGCTGAATGCTCCAATCAAAACACACAGGGTAGCAGAACGGACTAAAAAAAAAATCCATCTATTTGCTGTCTACAAGAAACGCATTTTATACTGGAAGATACCTTCAGATTAAAAGTAAGGGGATGGATAAGTATCTATAAACCTACTGGAAGTCAAAAGAAAGCTGGAGTAGCTATACTTAGACAAACTGGACTTTAAATTAAAGACAATAAATAGGGATGAAGAAGGGTATTATATAATAATTACAGGGTCTATCATCAGGAAGAACTAACAATTATAAATGTCTACGCACCAAATATGGGAGCACCCAAATACATAAAACAATCATAAACAGAAACAATCTAATAGATAAGAATGTGCTAATAGCAGAGGACTTTAACTCCACATACAGCAATGGATAGATCAACCAGACAGAAAATCACTAAAGAAACAATGGACTTGAATGACACTTTGGACCAGATGGATCTGACAGATATATTTAGAATTCTACATCCTGAGGCCATGGAATTCACTTTCTTCTCAAGTGCGCATGGCACATTCTCCAAGATAGATCACATACTGGGACATAAAGCAGCCCTCAATAAATATAAAAGAATTGAGATCATACCATGCACACTTTCAGATCACAATGCTATGAAACTTGAAATCAATCACAGGAAGAAGTCTGGAGAACCTCCATAAGCATGGAGGTTAAAGAACACCCTACTAAAGAATGAATGGGCCAATAAGGCAATTAGAGAAGAAATTTAAAAATATATGGAAACAAAAGAAAATGAAAATACAACAATCCAAACTCTATGGGATGCAGCAAAGGCACTCCTAAGAGGAAGGTACATAGCACTCCAAGCCTATTTCAAGAAATAAGAAAAAGCACAAGTATAGAATCTAACAGCTCACCTAAAGGAACTAGAAGCAGAGCAACAAGACATCCCAAACCCAGTAGGAGAAGAGAAATAGTAAAAATCAGAGCAGAAACGACAACAGAGACCAAAGAAACAGGTGAACAGATCAATGAAACCAAGAGTTGGTTTTTTGAAAAAATGAACAAAATTGACAAACCTCTAGCAAGGCTTCTCAAAAGAAAAAGAAAGAGCACTCAAATAAACAAAATCATGAATGAAAAAGGAATGATACAACCAACCCCTCAGAAATACAAGCAATTATCAGGGAATACTATGAAAAATTATATGCCAACAAATTTGATAACTGAGAAGAAATGGACATATTCCTAAACATATACTCACTACCAAAATTCACACAGGAAGAGATAGAAAAATTAAACAGACCCATAACTAGTGAAGAAATTGAATCAGTGATCAAAAATCTCCCAACAAATAAGAGCCCTGGACCTGAAGGCTTCCCTGGGGAATTCTACCAGACATTTAAATCAGAGTTAATACCCATTCTTCTCAAGCTATATTGAAGAAGAGAACCAAAACAAGAGGCATCACCATCCTAGACTTTAGCCCCCACTACAAAGCTGCCATCATCAAGACAGTATGGTATTGGCACAAAAATAGACACATAGACCAAGGGAATAGAATAGAGAACTCAGATTTGGACCCAAAAATGTACAGCCAACTAGTCTTTCACAAAGCAGGAAAGAGATCAATGGAAAAAAGACAGCCTCTTTAACAGAGGCTGGGAGAACTGGACAGCAACATGCATAAGAATGAAATTAGATCATTTTCTCACACCATACACAAAAAATAAACTCAAAATGGATAAAGGACCTGAACGTGAGACAGGAAGCCATCAAAACCCTAGATGAGAAGGCCTGAAACAAACCCCTTGACCTCAACCGCAGCAATTTCTTACTTGACACTTCCCCAAAGGCAAGGAATCAAGAACAAAAATAAAGTATTGGGACCTCATCAAGATTAAAAGCTTCTGCACGGCAAAGGAAACAATCCATAAAACTAATAGACCACCGACGGAATGGGAAAAGATAGTTGCAACTGACATATCAGATAAAGGGCTAGCATCCAAAATCTATAAGGAACTCAACAAACTCAACACCCAAAAAAACAAATAATCCAGTGAACAAATGGGCAGAAGACACGTACAGATACTTCTCCAAAGAGGACATCCAGATGGTCAACAGACACATGAAACGATGCTCAGCATCTCTCATCGTCAGGGAAAAACAATCAAATCCATACTGAGATACCACCTCACGCCAGTCAGAGTGCAATTCAGAGGACTCTAGATGCTGGAGAGGATGTGGAGAAATGGGCACCCTCCTACACTGTTGGCGGGAATGTAAGCTGGTGCAACCCCTCTGGAAAACAGTGTAGAGGTTCCTCAAAAAATTAACAATAGAATTCCCCTATGACCCAGCAATGGCACTGCTACAAATTCACCCATGGAATACAGGAGTGCTGATGCATAGGGGCACATGTACCCCAATGTTCACAGCAGCACTCTCCACAATAGCCAAAACATTGAAAGAGCCTAAATGTCCATCAACTGACGAATGGATCAAGACGATGTGGTTCATGTATACAATGGAATACTAGATGGCAATGAGAAAGAATGAAATTGGCCATGTGTAGCAACATGGATGGAACTTGAGGGTGTTAAGCTGAGTGAAATAAGTCAGGCAGAGAAAGACTGATATATGTTTGCACGTATAGGTGGATTACGAGGAACTTAACGGAGGACTTTGGTGGAGAAGAAGGGGAACAATAGTAGGGGAGAGGGAGGCAGGCAAACCATGAGAGACTCTTGAATGCTGAGAACAAACTGAGGGCTGATGGGAGTGGGGGAGAGGGTAGCGGTGTGATGGGTATGGGGGAGGGCACGTGTTGGGATGAGCACTGGGTGTTATATGGAAACCAACTTGACAATAAACTATTTAAGGAAAAAAAATAAAAATACTTAATTCAAAGAGATATGTGTACCTCTATGTTTATTGTAGCATTACTGACAATAGCCAAATAATGGAGAAAAATCCAAGTGTCCATTGGAAAAATGGATAAAGAAAATGTAAGATATATATATATAACATACATATTTATAATTTTTATCTATAACATATAGATAGATGGATATAATGGAATATTATTCAGCCACACAAAAGTTCAGTTCCTGCTATTTGTTACAACATAGATGGACCTAGAGCATACAATGCTCAGTAAAATAGTTCAGTCAGAGAAAGACAAATACCATATGATTTCACTCATGTGGAATTTAAGAAACATAAATGAATAAAAGGGAAAAAAAAGAGACAAACAGGACTCTTAACCATGGAGAACAAATTGATGGTTACTTGAGGGGAGGTAGCTGGGGGGATGGGTGAGATAGGTGAAGATGATTAAGGTACACTGATCATGATGAGTAGTGATTAATACATAGAATTGTTGAATCACTATTTTGTATACATGAAACTAATATGACACTGTTATGTTAACTACACTGCAATTAAATTTTTAAAAAACACAAAATATTACATTATACTTGTCATAATGGCTACAATCTAAAAGATAAGAAATAACAAATGTTGGCAAGAATATGGAGGGAAAATGAGCCTTTGTGCAGTGTTGGTGGAAATGCAAATTGGTATGGCCACCATAGAAAAGAGTATGGAGGTTCTTCAAAAAATTAAAAATAGAATTACCACATGATCCAGTAATTCCCCACTGTGTATTTACCCAAAGAAAATGAAAACAATAATTAAAAAAGATATATGCATCACTATGTTTATTATAGCATTATTTACAATAGCCAAATTATGGAAGCAACCCAAGCATCTATCCATCAATGAATGGATAAGGAACATGTGGGATGCATGGATACACACACACACACACACACACACACACACACACACACACAGAGGAATATTACTCAGCCTTAAAAAAAAATGAAATCTTGCCATTACAGAAACATGGATGGATCTGGAGGGTATAATGCTAACTGAAATCAGAGAAAGACAGATACCATATAATTTCACTCATATGTGGAATCTGAGAAACAAATGAACAAAGCAGAAAGAAATAGAGAGAGAGAGAGAGAGAGAGAGGGAAAGAAGGAAGGAAGGAAGGAAAGGAGAGGAGACGAGAGGAGAGAAGAGGAGAAGAGAGGAGAGGAGAGGAGAGGAGAGGAGAGGAGAGGAGAGGAAGGAAGGAAGGAAGGAAGGAAGGAAGGAAGGAAGGAAGGAAGGAAGAAGGGACAAACAATTAAAAAGTTTAAAAAAGACTCAAATACAGAGAAAAGGCTGGTGGTTGCCAGAGATAGGTAGTTGGGGGAATGAGTGAAACAGGTGAAGGGGATTCAGAGTACCTTTATCTTGATGAGAAATATATGGAATTGTTGAATTATTATATTGTACACTTGAAAGTAAAAACAAAACACTCTATGTTAATTATATTTAAATAAAAAGAAAAGAAAAATGTAAGTTGGACATATTGGAGAGGGTAAGAGGAAAAGCTTGACCTTATCTGTATCACCCTTCCCCCAAAGCAACACAGCTCATAGTAAAGAGAGCCATTCCTGGATTGTGACTTCTCCCAAAGAAGAAAAGTAAAAGTGTGAGTGAGTGCCCGGCTTCCCCAACTGTGTAGGATGCTGCCAAAATCAAAACAAAACAAACAAACAAACAAAAACCACATTTTTCTCTTGCATCATCCAGTGTACTGAGACTTGAACTCTATGACTTGGGAGTGGTAAGCAGCTGGGTAAACAGTGGGTAGGGTTGGAACTAAATGTTTCAAGGGGATGTAAATGCTAGGTATTCCATTGGGAAACTGTCCAAAAGCCACTGGTGACACCTCTCCTTAGATTCCTCAGCTGGCCCATAGGCAGCCCCAATGCTCCAGGTGTCACCCACACTCATCCCCTACCCCATGGCTGACTCTCTGTGCTGACTCCCAACAATAGCAAGTGTGAACTTTTGAAGATTGCTAGCGAGCAAATGCAGGAAGCTGGTCCTAATCTGTAGCCCTCGAAGAGCCTTGGAAAACCAAAAGGAAGGTTGTTGGAACATGGCTAAACTCTGCATGATCAAGAAAAGGCATAAAAGCTAAAGAATTTTTCCATAGGAGGTATGGAGCATGTATATCTGTAGCAGGTCAGAATCTCTAGGAAGGCTGATAAGAAGGCATCTCTCTCCTGAAGGGGGAGACTGAAGAGGGTGAATTGAAGACTGAAGGGAATAAATGCTACCTCAAATGCAGACGGCAGCACAAGAGTTCAAGGAACATGAAAAATAAAGAAAACATGACACCACCAAATCATAATACTCTTCCAGCTACGGGTACCAAAGACATGAAGATTCACACTACAAAAAATTCAAAATAGCTGTTTTATGGAAGTTCGATAAGATACAAGTAAACACAAAAATGCAATTCAACTAAATCATGAAAACAATGCATAAACAAAATGAGGAGTTTAACAAAGAGAAATCATTAAGGAGAAAGAAATTCTGGAGGTTAAGAATATGATGAATGAATGTAGGGGCAGCCTGGGTGGCTCAGGCAGTTAAGCATACAAGTTCTTGGTTTCAGCTTGGATCATGATCTTATGGTTCATGGGTTCGAACCCCATATTGGGTTCCACGCTGACAGTAAGGAGTCTGCTTGGGATTCTCTGTCTCCCTCTCCATCCCTACCCCGCTCTTTCTCTTTCAAAATATGCAACACTCTAGTAAAGTTAAGTATATAGTCAGATTCAGAATACCCTAAGAGCATAATATGGTAATCTGTTAGCCACTTAACTCTAATAAAAAGATTAAAGGACAAGAGTATTATAGCAACTATAGCTAAAATGATATGTTAATGAATTGATCATAGTAAAATAATGAATATAAAAACAGGCAAATTGTGATATCAAAAACGTAAAGTGGGAGGAGTAAATGGGTCATCTCTGTATGTGATCAAAGTTCAGCTATTATCATATAAAACAGTTATGTCTACAAAATGTTTTATGTGTCATGATAATCATAAAACAAAAACCTATAGTAGATACACTAAATATAAAGAGAAAGGAATCAAAGCTTACCATTACACAAAATCATCGGTCAACAAAGGAAGACAGCAAAACAGAAAGAAAGGAACATGAGAACTACAAAACAGCCAGAAAATAATTAGTAGGATGTTACTAGGAATCCTAACCTATCAATAATTACTCTGAATGTAAATGGATTAAATTCTCCAAACAAATGTCATAGAGTGGAGTTAAGACCCAACTAAATGCTGCCTATAAGAGACTTACTTCAGGTTCAAGACACATATAGGCTCAAATGAAGGGATGGAAAAAAGATATTCCATGCAAGTAAAAACAAAAATAGAGAAGGGGTAGCTATACTTTTATCAGACAAATAGACTTTAATTTAAAAAACTGTAATAAGAGATAAAGCCATTACCTGATGACAAAGGGGTCAATTCATCAAAAAGATATGGTAGCTATAAATATATATATACACACACACACACACACACACACACACACACACACATATACACTCAACATCAAAGAATCCAAATATATTAAGTAAATGCTAACAGAATTGAAGGGGAAAATAGACAACAACAACACTACAGGACTTAAAAGCAATTCTCCAAAAGAAGAATAAAGCTGGAGGTATACTTCCTGATTTACAATTGTATTACAAGGATAATAATCAAAACAGTATGGCGCTGACATAAAAAATAGACATAGACCAAAAGAACAGGATCGAGAGCCCAAGAATAAACCGTCACATATATGGTCAACTAATATTTGACAAGGAAGCCACAAATATTGAATGAAGAAAGGACAGTCTCTTTAATAAACAGTGTTGGGAAAACTAATTACAGACAAAGTGCCATCTTATTCTACTCACAAAAATTAACTCTGTGAATTAAAGATTTAAATATAAACTCAATTCCATAAAATACCTAGGAGGAAAAAACAGGGAAAGCACTCCTTGACATTGCTCTTGGCAGTTATTTTTTTTTAATATGACATCAAAAGTGCAAGGAAAAAAGCAAAATTAAAAACAAAATAAATAAGTGGGAGTATATCAAACTGAAAAGCATCTGCAAAGCAAATGAAGCATACTCATGGCTTCCTTGCAAACCATCTATCAGATAAGGAGTTAATATCCAAAATATATAAGGAACTCACATAACTTAGTAGCAAAATAATAACTAATTTTTAAAACTAATTAATAAAATTTTTATTAGTCTTATTTTTCCCCATTTTTGGAAATCATCTATTATTACCTGGGCTTTGAGCTACCATCTGTACTCATTTGCTTAGCCCAATATATCTTTGATCCCACTCAACTCCCCTGTGCTGTTATTGGTGAAAATATTACATATTTTATGTATGATAGAATTATACAATACTGTGTTATATACAATACTGTTTTATATAACTGCCTTTCAAATCAGTTTAAAATTAAAAATATGCATTTATATTGTTTTTCATAATTATATAATTACCTTTACTGTCACTCTTTCAGTGTGTGTATTGATTTGAATTACCCTGTGAGGTCAATTACTTTCAGTCTAAAGAACTTCATTTAATGTTCTTATAAAGTGGATCTGCTAACAATGTTTTGTTTATTTGGTTATGTCTCTATTTTGTCCTCTTTTTGTTAGGTAATTTTGTTGGATATAAGATTCATGGTTGGCAGGATTTTCTGTCAAGAATTTTGAATATGTTATCCCACTGCCTTCTGGATTCCATTGTTTCTGCCGGGAAGTCAGCTGTTAATCTTACTGGGTTTCTCCTGGAAGTGACAAATCATTTTTCTCTCGCTACTTTTAAGATATTGTCCTTATCCATGGTCTGTAGCATATTTATTATAATATGTCTGTTTTTGGCTCTCCTGACCTTAATTCCACTTAGAACTAGTTGAGCATCCAAATGTTAAGATTAATTTTTTTTAAATTTGCTTTCACCAATCATTCCTTCAAATATTTCCTCTGCTCCTTTCTCTCTCCTTTCTTCTCCTTCTGGAACTTTCATTATATGTATGTTCATGTGCTTAATAGTGTCCTACATTTCTCTAAGACTCTGTTCATTTTCCTTCATTCTCTGTCTCTAAACCACCAGTTCTTTCCTCAGCCAGGTCAAATCTACTGCTGAGCCCCTCTCATTTTTCATTTCAGTTACTGTGGTTTTTCAATTCCAGACATTCCCTTTTGTTGTTTCTTAAAGATAATTTCTACAAGTTTATTTATATTCTTTATTTAATGAGACATTATCAACATATCTTCCTTCACTTATTTAAGCATGTTTCATTTAATTCTTTAAACATGTTTATAATGGATACTTTGAAATTTCGCCTGTCAAATTTGACATCTGGTTGTTCTCAAAGCAATTTTTGTTGTCTGCTACCTCCATCCCCTATTCCATTGATCTATTTGTCTCTATTCCATTGATCCATTTGTCTCTTCTTGTACCAGTCCGGTACCATCTTGAACACTGTAAGCACTATAGTAAATCTTTAAGCTAGGTGGTGTTCTCCTTCAGTATTTAATGTGCTATTCTGTATCTTTTGCTTTTCCATGTAAACTTTATAACCGATTTGTTAAGATCCACAAAACAACCTGCTGAAATTCTGGCTGAGACTGAATTGAATCTACACATCAATTTGGGAAAAATTAACATCTTAACAGTAACAAGCCTTCCTAGCCATGAACATGGACTCTTTCTCCATTTATTTAGAGTTTTGATTTCTTTCATCAAAGATTTATAATTTTTCCTTATATATATCTTGTACACATTTTGTTAGATTTGTAAGTGTAAACACTTCCAAACTCATTCTATCAGGCCAGTATTATTCTGATACAAAAAAAAAAAAAAAAAAACACATCAATGACCAGGAAAGAAAACTATAGACCATTATCTCTTAGGAATATAGACACCATATCCTCAACAAAATACTAGAAAAAAATCCAGCAACATAAAAGTTAATTATACATCATTACTGGGGCGCGTGGGTGGCTCAGTCAGTTAAGTGTCCAACTTCAGCTCAGGTCATGATTTTTCAATTCATGGGTTCGAGCCCCATAACAGGTTCTGTGCTGACAGCTCAGATCCTGGAGCCTGCTTCAGATTCTGTGTCTCCCTCTCTTTCTGCCCCTCTCCCACTTGCACGCTGTCTCTCTCTCTCTCTCTCTCAAAAATAATAAACATTTTAAAAAAATATACTCCATGACTAAGGTGGGACTTTACTCAGGAACACAAAGTTGGTTTAACAACTGAAAATCAATTAATGTAATATATTTTACCTATAAAATAAAAAACAAAAACCATATGATCATTTGGTTCAAATGATCCAAAAGACACAGAAAAGGCATTTGAGAAAAAACCTTCAGCTAGCATCACACTTAATGGTGAAGCACTAAATATGAAGCACAAGGATGTCCCTCTCCTCTTGCCACCTCTATTCACATTGATCTAGAAGTTCTAGGCAGGGCAACTGACCAAAAAGAAATAAAAGCATTCAGATTGGAAAGAAAGTAAAAATTATCTGTTTGCAAATTACACAGTCTTGGATATAGAAAATTGCAAGTAATCCACTAAAAGTGATGAGAATGAATAAGTTCAGCTAAGTTGTAGGATACAAGATCAATGTATAAAACTCAATTGTATTTTTATGTATTCACAATGAATAATCCAAAAATGAAAATAACAACACTGTCATAGTAGAATCCCTAAGAATAAAATACTTCGGAATAAATTTAACAAAAGAAGGCATAACTTATACTCTGAAAACAAAATATTATTGAAAGAAACTAAATATTTAATAAATGAAACTACAGCCAATGTTCACTGATCAGAAGACCTAATAATGTTAGGATGGCTGTAGTTCCCAAATTATCTACAGATTCAACATAATTCTTATCAGAATCTCAAGTAGGTCCTTTACAGAAATTGCCAAGTTGATTCTAAAATTCATATGAAAACTCAAAAGACCTAAAATAGCCAAAACAATCTTGAGGGGGAAAAAAAAAACCAACCAAGGAAGACTCATACTTTCCCATTTTAAAACTTACTACAAAGCAATGGTAATTAAGACTGGGGTACTGCCATAAGTATAAAAACATAGATAAATGCAATAGAATTAAGAGCACAGAAATAAAATCATGTGCTTATAATACTGATTTTCAATAAGGGTGTCAGGAGCAAATGTTGATTAGACAACTAGATAACCAGATGCAAAAGAATGAAGTTGGACCTTTACTTCACACTATGTACAAAAAATTAAAATAAAGCAAGGACCTAAATAGGGGGCTTGGACCCCTATCACCTTGGAAGTGATAAAAATTTTCTAAAACTGTGGTAAAGGCTGCACAACTCTGTGAATATACTAAACACATTTGGATTATACACCTCCAATGGATGAACTGTATGTCATGTGAATCATATCTCAAAAAAATCTGTTACAAAACCCCACAAAAATGTGTAGGATGATGCAGCTAAAGCAGTGTATAGAGAAAAATGTAAAACTTTAAACAATTAAAGAAAAATGGCCTAAAACTAATCATCTAAGTGTCCACCTTAAAATTTAAAAAGGGTAAATTAAACATAAATGATGTAGAAGGAAATAATATAGACAAGAAATCAATGAAATATAAAACCAACAATAAATAAAAACCAAAGAAATTAATACTGATACTTTGAAAACATTAACATAATGATAAATTTCCAACTAAACTGATGAAGAAAATTGAGAAGTCATGAATTATCAATACCAAGAATGCAAAAGGGATGACACCAAAAATTATAAATAACTTTTTGACAACAAATTTGGCAACTTCGATGAAATGGACAAATCTTAGAAAAATATAAATTGCCATAGCTGATTTAAGAAGAAATAGAAAATCTGAATAGCTCCAAATCAATGAAAAAATTCAAGTAATAATTTAAAATTCCCCCTCCTCAATTTCCAGGCCCATATGGTTTTATTTGTGAATTCTACCAACAGTTAAAGAGGAAATAATAACAATATACAAATTAGAATAGAGAAAGGAACACATCCATTTATTCTATAAGGAAGGATTAACCTGGCTAACATACCTCAGTAATTTATAAAGCAGATTAACAAAATCTCAAAATCTGACAATGACAAGACAATCATAGATCAATATCCTCATGAAACAGATGCAGAAACCCACAACAAAATATTATAATTTACCAATTTATTTAAAATATTAGCGATCCAATAATTTATTTTGAAATATTAGCAACCTAATAATTTATTTTAAAGGGTAATATGTCATGACCAACCATATTTATTCCAGGAATATATTTTAAAAACTTTTAATTTTTATTAAGTAAATTCTTTTTTTCTTAAATAGTTTATTGTCAAGTTGGTTTCTATATAACATCCAGTGCTGATCCCCACAAGTGCCCTCCTCCATGCCCATCACCTCTTTCCTCTTCCCCCCATACCCATCAGTCCTCAGTTTGTTCTCTCCCTTACCACAGGGCTTGAACTGACAACGCCAAGGATCAAGAGTCATATGCTCCACTGACTGAGCCAGCCAGGCATCCCTTCATGAATGATTTTTAAAAATCAATCAATGTATTAACCATTTGAACAGGCAAAAAATAAATAAATACATAAATAAAAATGATATGACCATCTCAATAGCTGCAGAAAAGGCATTTGATAAAATTCTATACCCACTCATGATAAAAATTGTAAGTAAACTTATAAGAGGTCATCAATGTGATAAAATGTTTCTACAAAAACATGCAGCTAATATCATACACAAAAAAGAAATACTGGGGGCGCCTGGGTGGCTTAGTCCGTTAAGCATCCGACTTTCGCTTAGGTCATGATCTTGCGGTTCGTGGGTTCGGGCCGGCGTCGGCTCTGTGCTGACTGCCAGCTCAGAGCCTGGAGCCTGTTTCAGTCTGTGACTCCCTCTCTCTCTGACCCTCCCCTGCTCATGCTGTCTCTCTCTCTCTCCTAGAAATAAATAAATAAATAAAAAACATTAAAAAAAAAAAAAAAGAAATACTGAATCCTTTTTCCTAAAGATGACAAATGAGGCTAAGATGTCCACTCTCATCACTTTTATTCAAAACCAGACAGAAATAAAAGGCATTTAGGTTGGGAAAAAAAGAAGTAAAACTATCTTTATATGCAAAAGAAATGACCGTATATGTAGAAAATCCTTTAAATTCTACAAAAAAAACCCTATTAGAACTAAAAAAATAAATTTAAGCAATATTACAGAATAAAAGAAAATTCTACCCTATTTCTGTGTACAGACTACGAAAAACTGCAATAAAAAATTTATGAATGAAATGTCATTTACAATAGCATTTTAAAAACCCATAAGATAATGATTATATATATATATATACACACACACACACACATATATATAATATCTACACACTAAAAAGTATAAAACATACGGATACACTATATTTATGTCCCTGAAGACTCATTATGGTTAAGATCTTCAACTTGCTCCAAATTGATCTGTACATTCAACACCATGCTATCAAACTCCATATAGGTTTTTTCTGTAGAATATAACTCATTCTAAAATTTATATGGAAATGAAGAGGCCCCATAACAGCTGACCTTCTCAGAAAGAACACATTTGGATGATTCACACTAATTCATTTCAAGACTTTCTCTAAGGCTGTATTAATTAATGAAGCTTTATATGATACTGGCTAACTATGATACTGGCTAAGAATAGACATATATATCCATGGACAGAAGAGTTCAGAAATAGATCCATACATACAGAATCATTTTATTTTTGCTAAAAGTTCTTAGATAATTCAGTGGTGAAATACAGTCTTTTCAACAAATAGCACTGGACAACTTCAAATCCACATAGGGAAAAAAATAAACCTTGATTATCTTACATCATACATAACTATCACTTCAAAATGTGTCATAAACCAAAATATAAAAGTGTAAGATTTCTGGAAGAAAAATAAAAGAAAGCCTGTGCATCTTGTTGTAGGCAAAGACTTATAAGATAGCACATACAAGTACAAAGTATGAAAAGAAAACTGATAAACTGGACTTGACCAAAAATTTAAAACTTTTGCTCTTCAAAAGATTTAAAAAGGCAAGCCAATGACTGGGAGAAAATATTTTTAAAAAACATATATATGACAAAAGAACATCTAGAATATTCCAAAAAATTCTTACAACTTAGTAACAGGAATCATAATTTTTAAAATGGGCAACAGATTTGAACAGACACTTCACAAAAGATATTTTCATGAACAGTAAGAATGTGGAAAGCTGCACAACATTATTAGTCAAAAAGGAAATGCAAACTAAAACTACAATGTGACATTACATGTGTCAGGAAAGATGGGAGAACCACTGAAACTCTCATTCAATGCAAGTGGGAGAGTAAAGTGATACAACCAGTTTGCAAAATAGTTTGCCAGTTTCTTACAAAGTTAAGTCTACTTATCATATGATCCAGCAATTCTACTGCTGGTTTTTTACCCCAGAAAAAAGTGAAAATTTATGCACAAAGACTTGCATATGATGTTCATAGCAATTTTATTCATAGTGGTCAAAAATTATAAACAATCTGTTATAGACTAAATTGTGTCCCCTCAAAATGCATATGTTGAAGCCCTAACATCCCAGGGTGACTGTACTTGGAGACAGGGCCTTTATGAAGGTAATTAAGGCTAAATGAGATCATAAGAATGGGGATGTAATCAAATATGACTGTGCCCCTACAAGAAGAGACAGTCCCCAGGGATGCACATGCACAAAAGAAAGGCCTTGTGAGGACACAGTAATAAGGTAGTCAATCTGCAGACCAAGTTGAGAGGCCTCAGAAGAAACTTAAACTGCCAGCACCTTTATCTTGGACTGCCGAATTGCAGAACTGAGAAAACATAAAGTTATACTGTTTAAGCCACCCAATCTGTTATTTTGTTTTGTAGAGTTAGCAGACTAATGAACAGACTAAACGTCCAGTAATAGGTGAATAAACAAATTGTGATATGGCTATACAACGAATCAACAATATGAACTAATGAATGAACCACATGCAACAACATGTATGAACTTCAACATCATTATGCTAAGTGAGACAAGTTAAGACACAAATGAATACTTACTCTCTGATTCCATTTGTGTGAAATTTTAGAGAAAGCAAATCTTATCTATAGTGACAGAAAGAAAATCAGTAATTGCCTAGGGATTGGGATGGATCGACTGCAAAAGGGCTGGAAGAAATGTTAGGAAGGTGATAGAATGTTCTATACTATAACATGATTATAGAGATGACTGTGAAAAAGTATTCATTTGTCAAAACTCATCTGATCATACTTAAAATGAAAGCTTTTTATTGCATGTAAGTTATATTTCAGTACAGATGGTTAAAAATTAGGTATCTAGCAGTTCGTGAACAATAAACAAACTAGATAGCTACATTAATACATAAAACACATTAAAGAGTTATTCAGGTGACTCATTACACATTTATATTTTTATCCTAATAAATAAAATGCTGCACTAATAGCAGTCTTGAAAATATAGCAAAAACTGAGAAAATAATTCAGAGAAAAATAGACAAACCCACAATTATAGAGGAGGATCTTAAGACATTTCTTTCAGTAACTAAAAATCAAAAATACAAATTTGGCAAGGGTTTTTAAGAATTGAATGACACTGTAAACAAGCCTAATCAGATGTATATATAAATATATGACATATAAATATATATAATATGCATATGCCCCCCAAATAAGTAAATACACATGCTTTTCAAATTTATTTGGAGTATTATCAAATATTGTGTATACTACCACTAAGCAAGCCTTAACAGATACCAAAGAGTTAATATCATATAAGCCATATTATTTCATAATATACAACAAAACTAGATATAAAAAACAGAATAATAACCTCAAGTCCCCCATGCATTGGAAATTTTAAAAATAGCTTCAGGAATCATAATTACTTTTAATATAAACGGACTAAACACTCCAATCATAAGACATAGAGTATCAGAATGGATAAGAAAATCAAGATCTATTTGTATGCTATTTACAAAAGACTCAGTTTAGACCTAAAGACACTGTAGATTGAAAGTGAGGGGATGGAGAAACATTTATCATGCAAACGAATGTCAAAGGAAAGCCAGAGAGCAATACATGTATATCAGAGAGCTACACTTTAAAACAAAGACTATAACAGAGACAAAGAAGGGCATTATATAATCATAAAGGGGACAATCTAAGAAGATATGACAATTGTAAAAATTTATACACTCAACATGAGAGCACCCAAATATATAAAACAATAACAAACGTAAAAGGAACTAATTGATAACATTAAAATAGTAGGGGACTTTACCACCCCACTTATATCAATGGACAGATCATCTAAACAGATAAAAAACATGAAAACAATGACTTTGAATGACACACTGGACCAGATGGACTTAACATATATTCAGAACAGTCCATCCTAAAACAGCAGAATATTCACTCTTTTCAAGTGCACATGGAACATTCTCCAGAATAGATCACATATTTAGGTCACAAAACAGGCCTCAACAATTACAAAAAGACTGAAATCATACCATGCACCTTTTCTGACCATACTGCTATGAAACTAGAAGTCAATTGTAAGAAAAAATTTGAAAAAGCCACAAATACATTGAGGTTAGATAACATGATACTAAACAATGAATGGGTTAACCATGAAATGAAAGAAGAAATTTAAAAATACATGAAAACAAATGAAAATGAAAACACAATGGTCAAAAACCTTTGGGATGTAGCAAAAATGGTCCTAAGAGGGAAGTATATAGAAATACAGGCCAACTCATGAAGCATGAAAAACCTCAAATACCCAATCTCATCTTACACCTAAAGGAGCTAGAAAAAGAACAAATGAAGCCTAATCCAGCAGAAGGAAGAAAATAATAAAGATCAGAGGAGAGATAAAGAATACAGAAACTAAAAAAACAATAGAACATATCAATGAAACTAGGAACTGATTCTTTGTAAAAATTCATAAACTTGAAAAACCTCTAGCCAGACTTACCAAAAACAAAAGAGAAAGGATCCAAATAAATAAAATCATGAATGAGAGAGGAGAAATAACAACCAAAACCACAGAAATGCAAACAATTACAAGAGAATACTATGAAAAATTATATGCAAGCAAACTGGACAAACTGGACAAACTGGAGGAAGTAGATAAATTCCTAGAAACATATAAACTACCAAAACTGAAACAGGAAGAAAGAAAAAAGTTGAACACACTAATAAACAGCAAAGAAATTGAATCAGTAGTCAAAAAGAAAAAAAGAAAAGAAACCCCAACAAACAAAAGTCCAGGGCCAGAAGGCTTCACAGGCAAATTCTACGAAACATTTAAAGAAGACTTAATAGCTATTCTCCTCAAACTATTCCAAAACATAAAGAAGGAAGGAAAACTTCCAAATTCATTCTATGAGGCCAGCATTACCTTGATACCAAAAATAGATAAAGATTCCGTTAAAAAGAAAACCATACGCTAATATCCCTGATCAACAGGGATGCAGAAATTCTCAATAAAAGCTAGCAAAACTGAATTCAAGAATACATTAAAAAAATTATTTCACTGCCATCAAGTGGGATTTATTCCTAGGTTGTGAGGTTAGTTCAATATGCACAAATCAATCAGTGTGATATACCACATTGATAAAAGAAAGCATAAGATCCATGCAATCATTTCAATAAATGCAGAAAAAGCATTTGACAAAGTACAACATCATTCATGATAAAAACCCTCAATAAAATAGGTTTAGAGGGAACATAACTCAACATAATAAAGGCCATACATGAAAAGCCCACAGATAATATCATCATCAATGGGGAAAAGTTCTTCCTCTACAGTCAGGAACAAGACAAGGATGTTCACTCTCACCACTGTACTAGTGCTAGTACCACTAGTACTACAAGTCCTAGTCACAGCAATCAGAAAACAAAAAGAAATAAAAGGCATCCAAATCAGCAAGTAGGGTGTAAAACTTTCACTATTTTCAGATGAGATGAGATGATATTCTATATAGAAAATCCAAAGGGTCCAACAACTGCTAGAACTGATACACAAATTCAGTAAAGTTGCAGGATATAAAATCAATGTACAGAAATTTGTTACATTTCTATACACCAATAATGAAGCAGCAGAACAAGAAATTAAGGAATCAATCCCATTGTCAATTGCACCAAAAACCACAAGGTACCTAGGAATAAACCTAACCAAAGAGGTGAAAGACCTGTACTTTGAAAACTATAAAACACTGATGAAAGAAATTGAAGACACAAAGAAATGGAAAGACATTCCATGTTCATAGGCTGAAAGAACAAATATTGTTATAATGTCTCTACTACCCAAAGTAATGTACAGATAAAATGCAATCCCTATCAAAATACCAATAGCATTTTTCACAGACCAAGAACAAACATTCCTAAAATTTGTATGGAAGCACAAAGACTTGAATAGCCAAAGCAACCCTGAAAAAGAAAAGCAAAGCTGGAGGTATCACAATTCCAAATTGCAAATTATACTACAGAACTGTAGTGATCAAAACAGTACAGTACTGGCACAAAAATAGACACATAGAACAATGGAAAAGAGTACAAAACCCAGAAATAAACCCACAACTAAATGGCCAATTAATCTTCAACAAAGCAGGAAAGAATGTCTAATGGGAAAAGATAGTCTCTTCAACAAATGGTGTCGGGAAGACTGGAGAGCAACATGCAAAAGAATGAAACTGGGCCAATCTCTTACACCAAACACAAAAATAAATTCAAAATGGATTAAAGACCTAATTCTGACACCCAAAACCATCAAAATCCTAGAGGAGTATACAGACAGCAACCTCTTTGACAACAGCTGTAGCAACTTCTTTCTAGATATGTCTCCTGAGACAAGGGAAACAAAAGCAAAAAAAAAAAAAATTTATTGGGACTTCATCAAAATAAAAAGCATCTGCACAGCAAAAGAAATAATCAACAAAACTAAAAGGCAACCTATGGAACAGGAGAAGATATTTGCAAATGACAAATGATAAAGGGTTAGTATCCAAAATCTACAAAGAACTCATCAAACTCAAAACCCAAAATATGAATAATCCAATTAAAAAATGGACAGAAGACATGAATAGACACTTGTCCAAAGAAGACATCCAGATGGCCAACAGACACGTGAAACAATGCTAAACATCACTCATCCTCAGAGAAATACAAATCAAGACTACAGTGAAATATTACCTCACTCCTGCCAGAATGGCTAAAATAAAAAACACAAGCAACAGTAGATGTTGCTGAGGATGTGGAGAAAGGGGAACCCCTCCTGCACTGTTGGTGGGAATGCAAACTGGTGCAGGTACTCTGGAAAATATATGGCAGGTTCTCAAAATATTAAAAATAGAACTATCCTATGATCTAGCAATTGCACTACTGGGTATTTACCCAAAGAATATAAAATACTAATGCAAAGGGATACATGTACCCCAGTGTTTATAGGAGCATTAACTACAATAGCCAAATTATGGAAACAGTCCACTTGTCTATCAGCCAATGAATGGATAAAAGCTGTGGTATACATACACAGCGAAACATTACTCAGCCATCAAAAAGAATGAAATGTTCCTATTTGCAACAACATGGATGGAGCTAGAGAGTATTATGCTAAGTGAAATAAGTCAGTCAGAGAAGGACAAATGACATGATTTCACTCATATGTGGAATTTAAGAAACAAAATAATGAGCAAAGGGGAAAAAACGAGACAGGGAGGCAAACCAAGGAACAGACTCTTGACTATAGAGAACAAACTGATGGTTACCATAGGGGAGGTGAATGGGGATCGGGGGTTAAGGAGGGCACTTGTGATAAAGCACTGAGTGTTGTACGGAAGTTTTGAATCACTATATTGTACACCTGAAACAAATATTAAAATATATGTTAACTACTGCAATTTAAATAAAAACTTTGAAAAAAGAAAATAAACTAAGTGGTTAAAAATTTTGAAAAAAAATAACTTCAGTGATGAAAAATAAATCATAATTAACATAAATAAATCAGTATTGAACTACGTGATACTTTTAAATGAATGGCAATAAAAGCATTACCTCAAAACTTGTGGGATGCAGCCAAAGAACTATTTAGAAAGAAATTTCTAGCCTTAAATTCATATAAAGAAGAAAGATGTTAAATTACAGAATGTGATTAATTTATTTTATAATTTATTTGAGAGAGTTCAATAAGGACAAACGACAGCCAAATTCATTTGGAGGAACATTAATCCCAGATATCAAGACTTAACACAAAACTATAGAAGCTCCAAGAGTTTATTATTGGCAAGCAGATAAAGTTAGGAATGGAGGAGAACAAATGGAAGCATTTTTATGACAAAGTAGACTCATAATTCAGTGAAGAAAGGATGGTGGATATCCATGTACAAAAATAAAAAACTAATCTCTATATCAAAACATATACTCAATCTCAAGTGGATTAAATATCTAAATGTAAAGGGCAAAATTTCACATACTTTTAGAATTTAAAAGAACTTTTAAAATAAATATAAGAGAATATCTTTCTAGTCTTGGAATAATAAAGGATTTCTTAAGGAAGACATATCAACAAAAACCATATGGGGAAAGATTGACAATAATTCTGACATCATCAGAATTTAAAACTTCTGTTTATATCCCAAGTACAGTGAAAAGGCAAGTAACAGTAAAAGAGGATAACTATAACATCTTTAAAATTTTTATTTATTTATTTATTTATTTATTTATTTATTTATTTTTGAGAGTGAGAGAGAGAGGGTATGTGTGTGTGTGTGTGTGTGTGTGTGTGCGTGTGTGTGTGTGTGCACAGCACAAGTTGGGAAGGGACAGAGAAAGGGAGAGAGAGAGAATCCCAAGCAGGCTCTGCACTGTCAGCACGAAACCCTATGTGGGGCTCAAACTCAAACCATGAGATCATGACCTGAGTCGAAATCAAGAGTCAGACTCTTAACTGAGCCACCGAGGCACCCAAACTATAATATCTTTAAAAGGAATATTACCATATATAGATAATTCTGATAAGTCAATATGAAAAAGATAAATAACCCAACAGAAAAATGAGCAAAGTTTAAAAAATTCGTTCAGAGAAAATTTATAGAGGAGGAATTCTGAATGGCCAAGAAACATGAAAAAATTCTCAATTTCACTTGTAATCAAGGAAACAAAACAAGAAGTATAGACAAAATTTAAAAGTCTGATAATATCAAGTATTGGTTAGTACTTGAGAAAGTAACAACTCCATGATTTCTGATGAAACAGTAAAACTTTAGAGAGCAATATGGCAATACTTCAAAGAGTTAAACCTTCCCAGTTTTTCCACTTCTAGTCATAAACCCAGAGAAATATATACCCAAGGAGAAACATAAAAGAATGTTTGTTGCAGCATTTTACTACTGAAAAAGTGAAGACAATTAAATTTCCTTTAATATGAAGTTTTAAAAGAAAATATTTATACAATGACTATAGACACAACTGTTTAGATGTATACTTTATCAAAATAGATAAATTTAAAAATTATAATATTGAGCAAAAAAGGAAAATTACAAATGGATATCTAGAGTATCACTTAAAACCTTAAGCACAAAAAACAACATTATACATCATTTGTAGGTGATAGATACGTAGATAAAGCATAATAATATGCAAAAGAGTTATACAACTGACATGAAAGTTATTCACACCAGTCATTAGGGAGGGGCCAGGGAAAAGGATGAGGAGTTGTATCTGTAATATTTTGTTTCTTTTTTTTTAATGTTTATTTTTGAAGGAGAGAGACAGAGCATGAGCCGGGGGGGGGGGGGGAGCAGAGAGAGAGGGAGACACCGAATCCACAGCAAACTCCAGGCTCTGAGCTGTGAGAACAGAGCCTGATACAGGACTCGAACTCACAAGCTGTGAGACCATGACCTCAGCCGAAGTCAGACGCCCAACCAACTGAGCCACCCAGGTGCCCCAATTTGTTTCTTTACATAAAGAGAAACTTGAAGCAACAGTGGAAATCCTTCAACCAGGGAGATGTGTAAACATGTGTTATTTATATTACTTTTTTTTTTTTGCACTTTTTTGGTATGTTTGAAGTAGTTCCTAACTTTAAAAAACACTAAGGATTATTCTAGTTGTAGGGTAGATAATGGATTAGGGAAAAACGAGAGTGGGTATTGGGAAGCAGTTAGACTACAATTCATAGTATATTTAAGTAATTTAAGTGTTTGTTTCTATATTTAATTTATGGAATGCCAAACAAAACTCTTAAATATGATGTAGGATGTCCCACAAATATATTTTCCCAAACTTACCTGCTCGACCTCTCTGTTGAGAGAATCTACTTTTTCTTTTAATCTGTTGCCCTCTGCCTCTGCAGTAATAAGTTCTAATTTGAGGGTATTGTTATCTGCCTCTGCTTGACGGGCCTTATTTTCCCAGTTTTCAGCATCTTCATTGGCTTTTCGGAGTTGGTCCATAATTTGCCGGTTCTCAGATTCCTAAAAAGCAAATCTTAGGAATTACTTAAAATGATGTAAAATGGTCAACATATGATGCAAATTAAACATTATTTGCCAGGTCACTGGAAATTTATTTGCTACAGAACCATTTGTAACATAACGTCAAGAAATCCTATCTAAACTCTCAATTTAGAAAATTGGACACCCTGTAATCAACAAAAGGGAATGGGACCAGGATCTGCTCTGCCTCCTGAGACACACTCACCCACTGAGTAAAGTCAAGTTGTTTACTCTTGTCTTCAGAACCTGTATGAATACGTCCCTGTATTTACTTCTGTTCAAACAAAATCTTTCATTACTTTCTCTCCCTATATATATGTTTACTGACTACATGATACTCTGGTTTTTGAGTTCGTGCCGTGGCCAACCTTCTGTATCTGTGTATTCCTTTGTTCTGACTGCTTTACTAGGTTGTACTGGCTAGAGAACTTCTGACTGCTTACAAATCTTAAGCATCAGCCACCGATAATTCTGTTGGTTTGGCACATTTCCTGTCTAGCTCCTGCCTTTCATTCATAACCTCAGTCTTAATTTTCTCCATCATGGACTGTTCTATGATTTATGGTTCACTTTTGCTTACTATGTAAAAAAATTTTTTTAATGTTTTACTTCTCAGAGAGAGAGAGACAGCGTGAACAGGGGAGGGTCAGAGAGAGAGGGAGACACAGAATCCGAAACAGACTCCAAGCTGTAAGCTAGCTGTCAGCACAGAGCCTGACACGGGGCTCAAACCCACGAACTGTGAGATCATGACCTGAGCCAAAGTCAGATGCTTAACCAACTGAGCCACCCAGGCACCCCTTTTGCATACTATTTTAGTAACTTGCCTAAAATTGCTAAGAAGTAAAACAACAAACCTCTGCCAACAAACACTATTCATAAACATACAGTCATATTGGGCATACAATATAGAACCACATTTTTCAAACTTTTAAATTTTTGTAAGTTTATTTATTTTGAGAGAGACAGCGTGCATGTGCACTCAAGGGAGAGGCAGAAAGAGAGGGAGAGAGAGAGAGAATCCCAAGTAGGCTCTGCACTGTTAATGTGGAGTCTGATGCAGGGGTTGAACCCCTGAAGTGATATATCACAACCCCAGCTGAAATCAAGAGTTGGATGCTTAACTGAACTGAGCCATCCATGTGCCCCAAACCACTATCATGACAAATTGATTAAAAAGTGGGATCTTATTTCTAAAAGAATAGAATCAACTCCACAAGAAGTATACTATATTGAGTAATCACTATGAGGCTATTTTTAAATACATATTTTAGTAATATGGTTTGGCTAACTCATTCTTAGAAAGTCATTTATAATTTTGGTTATTATTTAAAAGGTCCAAGACTTCTCTCTCATTAATAATACCCATTAATAGCTGGTGAATTTCTATCAGAACCATAAAGCAATCAAATTATAATACATGATGTCTCACCCTAAGAAAGCTTTCAACTCAAGAGTTAGTTTTCACAAATATGATTAACCCTGAGATTGGTTAAAGAGTCAGTTAATATCGCCACCTTGTGGTTTGGTTACCTATAACTAATATAGAACCAACTTGCCAAGTCTGTTAACATGCATTCAAGATTCAGATATTCTCAATGTGTCTGTAGGTAGGAATTTGATGTGTCTTCCATTACTGTACCAAAAAAATCCAGCTGTGCACATAGTATGTACCTGGGAGACACATGGTACAGTATATATAAACTGAATTTTACTCCATCAATCTTCACCATCTTTAACTTTGTGTGGCACTCACTGTCTATGCTATTCTCTTAACAATGCCTTAGAGCTTTATGCTGTTGGGTGTGGATGTCCAGTCTTCTCAATAACACTCTAAATTCCTCGAAGATAGAAACCATTTTTTGTACTACATTAAGTTTTCTCAAATACGAACTATTTTTTATATTAAATGTAGTTTCGTGAAACCCAGGTAACACATGGTTTAAAGCTTAAGCAGTAAAAAAGAATGACATAAATGTGTCACTCCTGGTCACCAAATTCCTGGTGTACCTCCCTCTGGCTAACTGGAAACCATATTTTCCCTTTTTTTTATAACCACAAAAAGCAGCCAGAACAGTGTGGAACCCAAGATAGGCCATAAACAAAAAGCACAATGAGATATCACCTCACACCTGTCAAAATGGCTAAAATGAACAACTCAGGAAATAAGAGATGCCGGTGAGAATGCAGAGAAAGAGGAACCCTTTTGTACTGCTGGGAATGCAAACTGGTGCAGCCACTCTAGAAAACAATATGAAGGTTCCTCAGAAAATTAAAAATAGAACTACTGTATGACTCAGCAATTGCACGTCTAGGTATTCATCCAACGGATAAAAAAATGCTGACTCAAAGGGGCACATGCACCCCAATGTTTATAATGGCACTATCAATAATAGCCAAATTATGGAAAGAGCCCAAATGCCCATCAACTGATGAATTGATAAGATGTGGTATGTACACACACACACACACACACACTGGAATACTATTCAGCAATGAAAAAGAATGAAATCTTGGGGCACCTGGGTGGCTCACTCGGTTAAGCATTGGACTTTGGTTCAGGTCATGATCTCATGGTTTGTGGGTTTGAGCCCCACATCAGGCTCTGTGCTGACAGCTCAGAGCCAGGAGCCTGCTTTGAATTCTGTATCTGATCCCTCCCTTGCTCATGTTCTGTCTCTCCTTGTCTCTCAAAAATAAATAAGTGTTTAAAAATTTTTTAAAGAATGAAATCTTGCCATTTGCAACAATGTGGATAGAAATAGAGTGTATTTTATGCTAAGTGAAATAAGAGAAAGACAGATATCATATGACTTCACTCATATGTGAGAAACACAACAGATGAACATAGAGAAAGGGAAGGGAAAATAAGTAAAAACAGAGAGGGAGGCAAGCCATAAGAGACTCGTAAGGACAGAGAACAGGCTGAGGGTTGCTGGAGGGAAGGTTGGTGGGGAGATGCGTTAAATGGGTGAGAGGCATTAAGGAGGGCACTTTTGGGGATGAGCACTGTCATATGTAAGAGAGGAATCACTGGGTTCTACACCTGAAGTCAAGACTACACTGTATGTCAACTAACTTGGATTTAAAATTTTTTTAAAAGTGGAACTATTCTTTGGTATTCTCCAATTCCCTTTCAGGATCTGTTTACCTCTTTCTGGTGCTGCCCCCACTTCAGTATCCTCCACCTCTGGTCCACCACTGGGCTCATTACAATACTTCAAAGCAAAACTTGCTGCCTTTCTGCTACTTGACTGAATTATGAATACAGCCTCCCCTAAGTGATCTTCCTCTTTCTGATTTTGTTATCCTTCTGATTTATTCCTCCCCAAATCGCCCGAATGATCTTTCTAAAAGGCAATTCAAAAGACTTCTGGGTTCATGTTGTAACAAAAGCTCCTGAAAATAGAGTTCAAACAAGTCCTTTTACCTCTGTATTATCACCTACCTATACCCTCCTCTCTAGCTACAGAACCTACTTTTTTTCCCCTTAGACCTTTGTTCAGGCTGTCCCCACTGCCTGGTGTGCCATTCTGTTTCCTGGTTTTCATCTCTGGCACCTAGCATACTACGTGCTGAATGAGTGAGTGAATGAATCAAGTGCTCAACAATTCTTAATGGACCTGTGGTTTGTTCTCTCAAGGGGCTGCCAGGATCCTTCCAGTTTTGTTGTGAAATGAAATCTCATAAAAGAACTCAGAGTAGGGCACTACCAGCTGAGAGAAGCCTGATGTGTGATGTCTGAAAATACAGTTCCACAATCTAAAATCCCCAATCCCTAATGGTGGAATTCCAGATAGTGTGACAGGTTAGGGAGAAAAAGTGAAGTGTCTAACACTGACTGAAATCTTACTACATTAAATGTTTAGATATTCATTAATGTATAGTGTTTTATTCCAGAATATACTTAAATAGTTCACTGTGCTAGGTCTATCTTACATACTAGGGCCTTCTTCCCGATTACCAATAGGACACTTAAGACACAATCGAGTAGCCCACATAAATTCATGTTATGAGTGAGAAGGGGGTCAGACCTATCTGACTTTGAAGCTTCCATTCAATTATAGTATTACATTGCTGGCACCTTAAGATCAAGACATGTAAGAAATTACCTGCTTTTCCAATGTAAGGCTGCAGCCTTACTCCCTAACTTGCAATTTAGGAATCCTCAGAATCTTTTCTCTCTCAAAGTCTTAAACAGTCTTATACACACTAAAAATGAATGTTCAAGAAATGTTTGTAAACTGATATTAAATGAGATGTTAAATACAACAAGAAAAACAGTTTGGGGGTGGAAAGTTCCTATTAATAGTTTGAGTGGTATGTAGGGAACACTATACCTATTACAGTAATCAAGTCAACTATATTATTTTAGATAATATTTTACCAAATCGGCACACCTAATATCCTTGGTCAAACTTTCTGTTTATTCCAGGGTTACCACACATACTCTAGACTTATTTGGTGTCATCTGATGTCTGATACAGGTGTCTGGTCAAACGGTCACTAACACAGAAATACAGAGCAGAGCTATCCTCTCTGGTCCTAAGAAATAGATAGCCTCATGTACCCCAATGTTCATAGCAGCACTCTCAACAATAGCTAAAATGTGGAAAGAGCCTAAGTGTCCATCAACGGATGAATGGATCAAGAAGATGTGGTTTATCTATACCATGGAATACTACATGGCAATGAGAAACAATGAAATTTGGCCATGTGTAGCAACATGGATGGACCTTGAGGGTGTTATGCTGAGCGAAATAAGTCAGGCAGAGAAGGACAAATATCATATGTTTGCATGTATAGGAGGATTAGGAGGAACTTGACGGAGGAACAAGGGGGAGAAGAAGGGGGGAAATGGTGGGGAAAAGGGAGAGAGGCAAACCATGAGAGACTCTTGAATGCTGACAAAAACTGAGGACTGATGGATGTGGGGGGAGGGAGGATGGGCATGGAGGAGGACACTTGTGGGGATGAGCACTGGGTGTTATGTGGAAACTAATTTGACAATAAACTATTTGTAAAAAAAAAAAAAAAAAGAGAGAGAGAGATAGCCTCACAACAGGGTAATCGATTCTGATCTGCTACACAATCAGGCAGAGCTTCTTTTGTCAAAGGTTTGTAACTGAAAACTACCGTTTTCAAATATAAGTGAGCCCAAGTTGATTCTGATCCCCTGTCCCTCAGCCAATTAGAAGTATTCATCTTATCTAGAATGGCTGAATATATAGTTAATCCATCATTGTCAATACTAAAATATTCCGTGTATTTTAAAAAGCCTTGATTCAGCTGTCCCTATGATAAATAACTTCAGCAAAATTTCATTGGTATCATGAGCAAAGAGGAAAAAATGTATACATACTTCAGACTTTAATATATTCTTCAGCTTGTTAACCTCCAAATTAGTATCTTGGACCTTCTGTTTTATGTCATTAAGTTCATTATGTGTATCATTCAATTTTTTAGACAGGGCCTATAAAAAAAAGATAGCTAGATTTGACTATAAAAAATAAAAATAAAAACTTGCTCGATGTCAAAACCACCCTTAATTTTAAATATTTATAGTAAATATGATAAATAAAAGTTAATATACCTAATATATAAAACTCGTAACAATCAAAAACACGTCAGCTCTTCATGCTTTCTAATATCACATTCTTTGCCATAAACCTTACAACTCCTTCCAGTGAGTTGAAGTGTGTTTAACCACATTTCTATCTAATCTTGCCTTCACAATTTTTTTTGGCTAATTGGACAATAAACAATAGTATACAAATTGAAAGTTTGTGCTTAAAAATTGTTTATTTCTTAGGACTTTCTGCTTGCTGCTCTTAGAAATACTGCAACAATCACCATGTAAGTCTGGGTAAGGATGTGGGATAATGAGACATGTGGCCCATCACCCCACTAGGAAAAAAATAAAACAGGAAACACAAGAATCCAAATAATAAATGAGCAAAGAACCCAAAAGACAATTCACAAAAAGGAAGCCCAAGTGGATAATACTTCAAAAAAATTAAAATTTATAAGTAATCAAAAAATTTTTTAAATTTTCTAAACTTCTAAAATGTTACTAAATTTAAATAATTTTTAAAAAATTAAATGCTACTTTGTCTATCAAATTAGCAAAGAATTAAAGTTGTTCTATTAAACCAAGGAATGGGAATTTCCATGTATCTTGGAATAAACATAAATTTGCAAAAGCAAATCTGTGATCTGCTATCTACAATCTACATCAAGAGACATTTTTAAATACTGATAAAAACAGGAATGACAAGTATGTTGCTTTTTTGTTGAAGGTGGGAGATAGATGCACTAGTATTCACTACATTTGAAAATGTCCACTTAGAAAAGTTTTTTAATTTAAAAAAGAAACCTCATAAGCTTTGATTTAAAACTACTAAATATATTAAAATTAATGAAAAGAATGTTCACTAAGGTATTATTTGTTATGGTGACAATATCTATTCACGTTAAGTGAATGATGGCAGTAAGTGACAGTATCTACACAGTGGTATAGCTACATAAAACATCATGTATCTGTCTATGAGAAATGTTTAGAGTAATCTTTAATAACAGGAAAATGTTCATCTATATTTAATGAAAAAGTCAGGATAAAACACTAAAAATACTTCATCCCAACTTGTTAAAAATTATGGTATTAAGGATGAAATGTTTTAAGGGTTTCTGTTTTCCAAATTTGCTCAGATATGGGTTCTTAACTTGTGATCCACCTAGGGATCCATCTTCTACCCTTGGGCCTATAACCCAAACAAAGGAAAATACTACTCTTGAACAAATGTAAATTGTTATAACACCAATTTCTTCTGATTATAAAAAAAGTTTATGAAGTTTTAACAAAGGAAGGGAGTGCTTATGATGTCACAGTAAGCACATAATAGCAACAAGATAGGTGTCCAGTGATTATGCTAGACATTTCAATGAGTACTCTCTAGGCATATTCTCATTTGCCCTCTATTTTTACATATATAAACTGACACTCACAAAAGTTAAATGGTATGATCACATAGCCAGAGTATTCAAACTTATGAGTCTTAAGTACTCCATGCTACTGCCTTAGCATGTAAGAAAAAACATGATATAAAGTGGTATGTGGTTTTATCCCAGTTACATTAAAAAGTCCATGTAAAAAATAGTACAAAAAATTTAAAGTATTTGAAAATCAGTAAAAAAGTATGTTAACAATGTCTAACTCTGGGTAGTAAAAATGAGAGTGTTTAATCTAGGTTTTTTTTTATAAATATAAGTTATTTAGTCTATTTGCTATAGCAAATACAGAACTATAAATACAGAGTACACAAAAGTAGATCCTATAAAATCATACCTTTGTTTTTATTGCTATTCATTATTTTTTAAAAACCAAACATTTAGAATAGTTTTATATTTACATTAACATTGTGAAAATAGTACAGAGGGTCCCCATCTACTCTATACTCAGTGTCTTATTACATCAGTATGGTACATTTGTCACCATTAATGAACCAATATTGGTTGACATATTACTAACTTTAGCATATTTTACACAAATTCCTTTCATTTTTATGTAATGTGCTTTTTCTACTCCAGGATCCCATTATTCATTAACTTTTGATCAAAATATTTTAATGTCTCAGGCAATTTTTTAAAGTTAACAAAGCATCACGTCTTTTATAAGTTTATGTAAATTAAAAATCTTTAACAGTTGAAAATACAGACTTCTATAATACAGACTAAATATACTGAGAGTGTCAGCAAGTTGGAGAGTCATTTAGACTGAATCATTTTAAGAGGAGATAACTTCCAAATAGAGTTTTTTAATGTTCAAATTAAAATAGTGATACTGTAAATGAAAAGAGTAGATAAACTGAAATATATTGGCTTACAGAGAGAATAATTATAAAAGGAAAATCACAGAGAATCACAGTGCTAAGGAGGACCAAAATATGTGGCATAGTCCATACATACATTCATACTTAAATAATTGTCTACTAAATGTATCTACCCCTTTCTTATAAGTTTCTGAAAGTTTTTCTCTTTGTTGATTTGTTCAAATATTTATCCTTCAGTAAAGAAGTACTCCCTAAGATTTAATAGAAATCTATTATATCACCATTCTCTCTCTCTCCTTTAATACTTCATGTCTGAGAATTTCATTTAGAAGATATGAGGCACAATCTATGTAATAGAGGTAAAAAAAAAAAAATGACTGATTCCAAAGCCTGAGGTTTTCTACAAAATGAAATGAGGACTGTGCATTAGAATAAGACAATAATTTTTCTTGGATAAGAAAGATTCCTGGAATTAGTATACCTGGTTTTCTTGTTTGGCTTTAGAACACTGTTCTTGGAGACTGTCATTCTCATGAGCCAAGATATCTCTTTCCCTGGCAATCTGAGCCAGCTCATCATTTGTTTCATCCAATTGCCGACGCATTCTGGAAATGTCTTGTTCACACATAATTAGGGCTTCAGTAGACTGTCTATTCCACAAATCAGATAGTACATAAGAGACATTTTACCAAAAGCAGAATAACAAATTCTCCTATGACAGAAGTTGGACAGTTAGCATGAAAAGGTTTAATGTTTTAACCACATTTAAATTTTAAATACAGTCCATTGGGATTTCTCTATGTTTCCCACATTTCACTATAAAAAAAGGATGCTAAGTATACCTAATAGTCAATGATTTGCTAAGTTATTTCAAAAGTTCTAACATTCCAATATAAGAAAGCCTTCATTCTACCTCTAGCTGCTATAGCTTTGTCTCCTTTGCAGGTGCCCAGTCCTTGGCCCTCTTAAAAATTAATGGTTCTCAGGGCCTCCTTATTCTTCTCACCCTTCTCTCAGAAAATCCTATTCAAGAGCACCTGGGTGGCTCAGTTGGTTGAGTGTCCAACTTTGACTCACATCGTGATCTCATGAACCGAGTTCACACGTTGCATCGGGTTCTCCGTTGTCCGTACAGAGCCTTCTTCAGATCTTCTGTCTTCCTCTCTGCCCCTCCTCTTTCTCTAGCTCACTCTTTCTCTCCCTCTCTCAAAAATAAGTATGTTTTAAAAATATTTTTTAAAAAAGAAAATCCTGTTCATAGCCATAACTCCCAGCTCCATCTTCAGATGATTCTGAAATCTTATCTCTAGTCTCTGCCTCTTTCTTAACACTCCAGACTCATATCTAACTGCTTACTAGACATATCTATAAGAAAGATTCAAAGCCTCTTCAAATCTAGAAGAAATCATGTGTTTCCACATACTTTCATAATGTCCACTGTTCATCCCCAGCCAGAAACCTGGCATTCTCCTAGATTCTCCTCCTCACAGCAAGCCCCTCACTCCTTTGTCTCCCAATCCCTCCACCCTAATCTATCATCATCTCTTTGGCCTCAGTAATCTAGCACAAAAATCTCCTTAATTTTCTTTAATGATTTCTTATTGTCTAAAAGATAACATCAAGACTCGTTTGTCTATACCACAAGCCTCTGCCTACTTAGCCTTTCCTTCTATCACTTCTTTTACACTTTGAGTTCTAGCACACTTACCTACTTGTCATTCAAGAGGCTATTGAACATGATCTGGGGTTCTTTGCTATTCTTTTTACCTTGAATGTCCTTCCTATTCCTTTACTTAGTTAACATCATATTTTCTTTTGCTTCCATACACAGACTTATGCCTCCTTTCAAACATTAGAAACTTATAACCTGAGGTGCCTGGGTGGCCCAGTCAGTTAGGCATCTGACTCTTAATATTGGCTCAGATTGTATGATCTCACAGTTCATGAGTTGGAGCCCTGCGTCAGGTTACGCATTGTCAATGTGGAGCCTGCTTGGGATTTTCCCTCTGTCCCTCCCCAGCTCGCATACTCACTCACACTCTCTCTCTCTCTCTCTCTCACACACACAAACACACTGTCTCTCTCAAAATAAATAAAGAAAGAAAAGTTATCACCTTATACATGACACTAAGCCCCTGGTCTCCTACGATCTACCTAACACAGTATTTGGTCCCCAATATATGTTCAAATTCTTGTTGAATGATTTACCTTGATGCCTGTTCCATCTCAGCAATAATATTCTTCATGCCTGAAATGGTCTTTTCCTTGAAAAGTAATATAAGTATTAAATAAAAAATATTTTAAACTATTTCTCTTAAAACTGAAGGAACAAAAAGAAATTTTCTCCTCCCTTTCTGATTCCCATTTGGTTTTAAACATTTATGTTCTATTCTTCTTTTCTACACTTTAAAACTAAATCCCAGTATATTGGTCTGAGTATTTGTACTAGATAAAAACAAGAGATTATGTTCATTAAAGACTAAACTAACATGCCCTGATATGGGATCAGTATATCGAATACTTTGTTCAAATGTTTTGTGTAGTCATGCAGCCACACAAGGATCCCATAAGCACCCAGTTTTTGTTTATAAACCAGTGGTTTGGCATTGGAGTGTTGTATACTGGGAATATAAAACCCAGGAATGTGAATCACATAAGACTAATTTTAGTTCTCAGGAATAATAACTTGATCAAGTAAATTATTTATATTAGTCATTGACAATATCTTCAAAAAGCTGTTCCAACTGAATTTCTTAAAAAAGTATACTATAATTTTAGGTGTGAGCTAATAAAGAGACAAGCCTTAGGCCTACAGAAAAGTTATAAAAAAATAAACTACTGATATTCTCTCTTTTCAAGGGTGTGGTGAGAGAGTAGAATTAATGGAGTCAGTGAAGGCTGAAATGATCTTAATGCAACATCAATACCACTCATACACCTCCTCCTTTTAAAACTCTCATTCATCCTGAACTGGTTATAGGTAACTATACACAGATACTTAGGGCTAACACTAGACCTAAAAAAAGTATAAAGTTATTCTTTCACTAAATAACTATATTTCATCTTGCCCTTTGAATTTTCAAATCCTTAGTAACCAAGTAGCAAGATAAACTAATCCCTGTATTTCCCAATGAGTCTTGTTCCTTTAGGAAGACAGTTGCATGAGTGTGTGTGTTATCTTCCTTTATTCATGTGTTCCTCTCCAGGTTATTTTTAGCTCCATTTTCCCCTTCTGATTTCCATAAGAATGGAGCAGAATCCACATCTGGCAGTAATGGATATCAGGGTATGGTTAAAATACCTATTAGCAAAGCAGTTAAACCTCTTTAAGAAGCACAAGCCAATAAAGAGAAAATAATGCTTAAAATGGAATATTTACACAAGGTTTAAAATATAATAATACATTTCTAAATAAATTCTGAAAAACTAATTGAACTTCTATTGTTTTAAAAACCATTACTTGATTAAGCTTTAAATATGGTTTATAAGTCTATACAGGGCTTCCCTTTATCAGTAGAAATCCATATTGAAAGTAAGATTCTCTGAGAACATTGTAAAACATCCAAGAACAACAAAATTACTGAGTAAAATCTAGTAATATATTGTCTTAGCCTCTTTTTCTCTTAATATGACCTTAATACCACCATTTCTCAAATTGTTGAAATCTATCCCGTCATCTTCAATTAATATTCCTTGCACAACCTCAATATGCTTATCCAGAGATAAAGACTCAAGTTAACTATTAAAAATTCAATCTGAACAGGATGGTAATAAACTACTCACAAAAAAGAAACAAACTAAAATGTTACACAAGTAGTTCTGTCTTTTATTATTAAAAAATATGTGAACTTGCTATTGAGTTTTCTAAATTTAATTGGTAGCAAGTAGTAGAACATCTTTTAAAACTATGATTACCAGAAAAAAAAAATTCCCCTTATTCACTATAATGTAGACTTTTTCCATAGCAATTTATTTCTGTAATCTCCAGATTAGACTGTTACATTACTGCTTTTCACTTAAGAGTAGTTGTAAATTCAGCTCTGAAATATCACTGTAGAGAACATCTCCTCTTTTGGATGTCTAACACTGTTTTAAAAAGTTATTTTCCCTTCAGAGGATGGATGTGTTTACATTCATGATCTTATAAGAAGTTCTTGAAATGGATTCCATATTGAAATGGACCTGCAACTCAATATTCCTTGTAAAGAAAAAAATAATGTCAGTATAGTTAGCAAAATTGAAGAAATATGAAATATTAGATATAACAGAGGTAAATGATTCAAAAATTTCTAAATAATGTTTCTAAATGTTTGTGTTTTTAAGGAAAATCACGTTGAACTATTCAACAAGTGGTCTGAATACAATGGGAAGCAAACTCCACCCACCCAAAACCCCATAAAATTAAATTAATAAAATTATTAAGGCATAATAATAAACATAACATAAAGATAAGTTAGAATTTTCAGCAAATAAATTTACTATCCCATGGATTTGGATAGCAAGATTTCAGTTGTGCTCATGATTCCCAAATCTGTTAACCTCACTTCAACTTTCTTTCTAAACTTAAAAATCCAAGAGCCTATGAATATTTCAACCATGTCCCAAAGATATGGCAATATTTTCCTCTGTAAGCCTATCATATTTCTGTTTCCTACTTTAAGCACGGGAACTATCCATGTGGTCCCTAAGTCAGAAAGCACATCTTGTCAATCTTTCTTAAAAGCTCTATTTCTCTCATGGATATTGCCACTATCCTAACACAATTCTTATCATTCTACTTGTAGCTAGTGTCCTTGTCATTACTCTCATTTTCCTGTAAACCCATCCTTTACACAGACTGACAAGTACCAGAATATTTGTTTCAAAATAAAGATCTAATTGTGACATTTCATTTACATTATTTCAGTAATCCTCTATATCCATGATGATAGAGTCTAAACTCAACATTATATGTATTTCTATGATTTGTTGCTTATCCATCCCATCTCAACTTTTACCCCCCAGCCCTGCTCTCATACTGACCTTTTCCTGAAATTCTCTTATGAAAGCCACTGAGCTTTCATTGAAGCTGTTTTACCTGTCTGGATCATCCTTTCTTTCTCTCATTGTTCCCTTTCCCTGAATCTTGTCCTGGCTATTCCTAGTCATCACAGGGCAGTCCGGGCCCCATCACTTCCTGGAAGGCTCCCTAGAGATCTTCCTTCTCCCCTAATCCAATCCCCAGGGTGAATTAGGTATATTTATGCCTAACTCTATTTGCATTTGTACACAAATCGCTATGGCACTTAGCACACTCCCTCAAGATAGCATGTTCATTTATCTTTCTCCCAGGCTTTTGGAAGGCATGCACACTCATCCTCAGTTTCCAACATTATTCCTGGTACATGTCAATTAACGTTTGTTGGATGGATGGATAGATAAATGAATGAATTCGATCCCTTAGAGAGGGAAAAGACCTTATTCTAATGATGCTGCCTTTGATTAAATCATTTGTAGAAAACAGTTTAGGAACTGTCTTCAGAACTAGTTTATTAAATAGAAAAGGTAACCAATATTTCCCTGCCTTTTTGGCAACACTTTTGCTATTGTTGTCTGATCAACAAAAAATGTGGGATGGAGATGATCATCCAGCCTTATTTACCAGCTACATATGATCTATTCTCAAAGGCTGAGGATGATGTAAAAATGTGCTCCTAGTTTTGAGCACAGTTACAAAGGCAGTTTTAATGTTCTTAATGTTTACTGCTTCAGCTACCAGAAAATATAAGTTCTGATGTTCTTTTACAAAGAAGTCAGTTTCACTGCTTTATTACCATGCTTCACATTTTGATACTTGAATTAGTTATTATAGTGAATGTTAATCACAAACTGATGAGAGAAAATCAATTTTAAAATATTAGCTAGTGCATTTGAACACACAGTTCCTAAGACTATCAGGAAAAATTTCAAAATCAGATTTTATAGTTTCAGCTCTCTAGGAAAAAAATTGAGAAAATCCTATTACTTTATTCAGATTCAAGTTCAAACATTTCTTTTAAACCACAGTTCTCAGAACATACTTTCATTGCCAAACTCTCTCCAAGGGATGCAATGTTCTCAGATTTTTTATCCAAACATGCTTGAAGGCATTCCTTTTCTTTAGCCAGATCATTGAGGGTTGCACCAAGAATGCTGATTTCTTCTCTCTGGGCAATATTTTGCCTGGTAAAATTATCTAAATATGTAATCATAAAGGCATTGTTTTAATCAGGATAACTTTTTTCCAGTTCAAGCAAATTGAAATACTTTTCAAAGTAAGTTCTCCTGTATTATGTTCAATGACTGAAAATAAGTACCATATCCCAAATAAAAAATGGCTTTTGTTGTTAGTGACTAAAAACTAAGATGAACCATGAAATTCTAAATAACACATAAATGTAAAAGCACAATTAATACATTTAAATTAGAACAGCAAAGGAATACTCTATATTACAAGTTCTCAAAGTAGATTTACATGTATGGTGGGGGAGGAGAGGGTGTATGAACAAAATGAGTGGAATATCAAAACAAACTGTGACTTTTCTCCCTGTAATTTCCCCTCCCTTCCTCTAGCCTAGAATCACTGTTGCATATAAGTTGATAACTACAAGATCTTAATAAATATTTAATTAGGTCATTTTCAGAGTCAAATGTCTCCTGATATCCTGATTTTTCAAAAGTAGGTTTATAAAAATTCCTGGAAGAAAAAAAAAAAACATCCCAGAAAGTCTGATTCAATTTGCGATAACACTGGCAAACCAATGTCAGTGTTGAAGACCTAACTGAACGGTATAAAATAATGGTTTTCAAGCTGTGGTTTCTCATCCAGCACCATTGGCATCATCTGGGAACTTGTCAGAAATATAAATTCTTAGGTCCTACACCAGACCTACTGAATCAGAAATTGAGTGGGCAGAGCGATTTATGTTTTAACAAGTATCCCTCCCAAATGATTTTAATGCATAACAAAGTCTGAGAATCACTTGAGGAAATTAGTGAAGATACAAAAGCCTTGGCCATATCTTACTTCAAGGATCCTACCTCCAGTGATGTTCATTAGCATTCGAAGTGATTCAGGCACACACCAAGTTTGAAAAACACTGTTGAGAGCTCTACAAGGGAAGCTCTCAAGATGTAAATCCTTGCCAGCAGACAACCAGTGCAGTGCTAACAGAAGTAACACCATATACCAAGAAGATGGTCTACATAATACTTGAGAATACGTCATGTCCCTTTTCCAGAGAGCACTGTCATTAAGGCAAACTGCATGTTTTAGGTGTCCTGATATTTGAGTCCATTTCCACTGGCATAAAAGCTCTATTATCTCCTAGCTTTAAAAAACATTCTCAACTTCACGTCTCACTCAAGCTACCACACCATTTTTCTGCTTCTGTTAAAACATAAGCTTTAAGAGACTTCTATTCTCTCCTGTCCCTACTTCCTCATTTCCCAATCATTCCTCAACCTACTCCATCTTCCACATCCAATAGTCCATTCACACTTTTTTTTGTCAATGTAACCAAAACCTCCAGTGTGCCAAATCCAATCAATAATTTTTCATCCTCATCTTATTTTGCTTCTCAAACGTATCTGACAATTGATTACAGTCTCCTTTTAAAAATATTTTGCTCTCTTGCCTCCAAAAATAACACTCACTTCTGGGTTTTCTTCCTACTTCTTTGGCTTCTTCTTACTCAGTCCTGGATCCTCTTCTCCTCATTCTCTATATTTTCCCTAGGTAATTTTATGGTTTTAAGATATCATTTATATGCTGATGTGTCCCAAATGTATATCTCTAGTTTAGATTTCTCTTCTGAGATAAAAGCTTATCTATTTAACTGGTTACCTTACATTTTTACTTAGACTTAAAATATCCAAAAATGAGTTCTTTAATATTTCTTTTTTATAGTTCTCTTGTAATATTTCCTATCTCAATTAAAAGCACCTCTACTAATCTAATTGTTTATGCCAGACATTTTTGAACTACAAAACAGAAACTTAAAAATATTGCCTGTTTACAGGGCACGTGGATGGCTTAGTTGGTTAAGTGTCTGACTTGGGCTCAGGTCATGATCTCATGGTTCATGGGTTTAAGCTCCATGTTGGGCTCTGTGCTGATAGCTCAGAGCCTGAAGCCCGCTTCAGATTCCATGTCTCCCACTCTCTCTGTCCCTCTCCTGCTTGTACTCTGTCTCTCTCTCAAAAATAAATAATAAACATTAAAAAAATATTTTAAATATTTTGGGGCACCTGTGTGGCTGAATTGATCAAGCATCTGACTCTTGATTTCGGCTCTGGTCAGGGGATCAAGCCCCATGTACTGCTCCGTGTTGGATGTGGAGCCTGCTTAAGATTCTCTATCAACTCTTGAATGTCGAGAACAAACGGGGGGGGGGGGGGGGGGGGGGGGGGGTGATGGGCATGGAGGAGGGCACTTGTGGGGATGAGCACTGGGTGTTATATGGAAATCAACCTGACAATAAACTATTAAAAAAAAAAAAAGATTCTCTCTCTCTCTCTCCCTCTTCCCCTCTCCCCCACTGATAGTGCTCTCTCTTCTCTCTTTCAAAAAGAAATATATCCTCTATTTTTAAATGTTTAAATTTTACAGTCCTGACCAAAATTTTACTTTACAGTTATAAGGAGATTAAGTTAATGACCATATTTTCATAGAGATCCCTGGTAAGAAACATAAATGGGATACTTTATAAAAACAATTTTCTCAATGACCCCCAAGTGAGAAAATAGATATAGCCAATAATATCTAATATATGTATGCTTTCCACCAAAAGTAATATACAGAGAGGTACCATGTTTCATTACAACAGCTACGTACAAGCCACAATGGCACACGTTGTAAATTTACAAGTGTTCATCATAAATTTACAAAGTGTCACATCTTTGTTTAGCTGCTTCTTCACTGAAAAAATATGATGCCCTTGTCTAAGTATTTATGGTCCTAAATATAAGGAAAAACTTTTACTATCAAAGGAAAACACATTTTTCATTATTCATAGACTTTTAATTTATAGGCCTATTTCCAAGTTTATCTCTGATAACTGAAAAGAAGAAAACATTTTCTACTGGACTTAAAATATATATATTACACATATATATATGAAGGAAAAAAACTCACCAATTTTTTCATCCAAGCACATAATTTTCTCCTGAGTAAGCTGTAGTTCATATTTTTTCTTAGCAAGATGTCGCTGAGTATCAGAAAGATCTTTTTCTGTGTTTTCATATAAAAGTCTGTAAATGTTTTAATAATAAAACTAATTCTGAAATTTTTATGCTTTATCAACTTTTTAGTGTATTTAAATCTAAAAATTGGTAAGGCCAGTGATATGCATTTTTCTTTTTAGTATTTTCTTTATAAAACTACATTGTAGGAAGTTTTTATCCAAACTTTTATCCAAAAGGAACCCTCAATTCACCAATCCATAAAAAGCTACTATTAGCATTTTAGTGTTCACTATTCAGTATTTTTTTACAATGTATAAAGTTACTATACTATAAATTTAAGTTAAATCCTGATTTTTTTCATTTACACTTAGTCTTTAATATTTTTCAATCCTATAACACAGCCTTCCAAATCACCCTTTTCAGGCTGAAAAATATTATATGAGCTATAGTCATTTCCTTTTAAGTAAATACAATCATTTATTTAAGTACTCTTCTATTATTAGACATTTAGGTTCATTTTGGTTTTTCACTATTACTAATAAATTTGTAATGAACAGAATTTCATTCCACAAGCATTTATTAAGTGTCTATTGTGTACCATGCACTGTGTTGAGGAAACTAGGGTGACGTAGGTGGGCACTGGCCTTGAAGTGCAGAGTCAATAAACAAGCAGACTATAATTTCTGGCAGTATGGAAACTATGTAATCTGAAAGTCCTCTCAACACAGAAGACTTAGACATACTGAATAAAATGTAAGAAACATCTCTTTAAATGTATAGCAAAACTTATTTTCTAAGAGAAATCAGAACACTAAGACTATGAACTAATATTATAGTATATATGGTTGGGATTTCTCTGTCTCAGTAGCCTAAGGTCTTATGTTTTAACTCAGAAACAGAAGATGAGGACATAGAGATGTCTGCAACACGAGTATGAGAACCAAGATCCTCCACATAAAGCTAGTGAGAGCTACACCATTAGGGGGAAGGTCAAACTAGAGAAAATCACCTTGTCAATCATTACTAGCCACAGGAAAACAGTAACAATAAAAGTCTTTCTTGGGAATTCTCAATATCAAAATAAGAAACCTAAATGAAATCTGGTTCTAGGATGGTCATATAATCTAGAAAACTTGGTAGAAAAAAAACACACAATTTCTCTGAAGGGATATACTCTCAACCCAGATACAGAACTAAACCTCAGATAAAGGCCTGTTGAAAATAAGCTCCCAATCCAAATTTCAAAAGCATATTAAGAAATAACCCAAACTTAGTCGGAGTCAAGAAACACAAAATTAGGGGCCCAGAACTTCATATTATAGCATTGTCAAATAGAAACTTAAAAACATATGTATTTATGACAAAGACATAGAAGAATATATATAAGAAAAAACACTAGATTTTTAAAACAGCCTACAAGAGGAAATTAAACTAAAATCATTGAATTTTTTTTTTTTACAAATAGTTTATTGTCAAATTGGTTTCCATATAACACTCAGTGCTCATCCCCACAAGTGCCCTCCTCCATGCCCATCTCCCCCCTCCCCCCCCACATCCATCAGTCCTCAGTTTGTTCTCAGCATTCAAGAGTCTCTCATGGTTTGCCTCTCTCCCTTTCCCCCACCATTCCCCCCTTCTTCTCCCCCATGGTCCTCAGTTAAGTTCCTCCTAATCCTCCTATACGTGCAAATATATGATATTAATAACGTATAACATTAATATCATATGTTTGCACGTATAAAATCATTGAAATTTTTAAAAAGAAACAGTATCAACAGTTAAGTTTAAGAACAAAATAAACAAAGCTGAAGAGACAATTAGTAAGCTGGAAAAAACAGATCAGAGGAAATTACCTATAATAGAGTACAGATAAAAAGACAGAAAAATACAGAAGACACTAAGAACAGACTAAAGAACAGAACAAGAAGGTCCAATATTCATCTAATTCTAGGAAAGAATAAACACTATATTCAAAGAAATATGGCTAATAAAATATATGAAATCTTAGACTAAAGAATCACCAGTGAAAAATACAAACACCAATATTAAAAGAACATAAGTCCTGGGAAGAACAAAAAAAAATCCGTATTGATTAAGACAATTAAAAATGGTGGAGGTGAAAAGACTTAATGGGAGTGAAGATTTCTACACTTAAACTCATAAAATGTGGCACCAATAGACAGTGATGAGTTACATATGTACAATGAAATACCTACAACAACCAGAGAAAATATCTATACAGAGATATTACAAAGTATTACAGAAACATTAAAATGGAGTTCTAAAAACGTTCAAGTAGCCCACAGAAAGGGAGGAAAAAGAAAACAGACAAGAAAACCAAGTGCCTGAGTGTCTCGTCTGACTTTGACTCAGGTCATGATCTCACAGTTTGTGAGTTCGAGCCCCATGTCAGGCTCTCTGCTGTCAGCACAGAGCCTGCTTTACATCCTCTGCCAGAATCTGCCTCTGCTCCTCCCTACTTATGTGTGCTCTCTCTCATGCGCTCTCTCTCTCAAAAATAAACATTAAAAAAAAGAAAAGAAAAGGGAAGAAACAAAAACAAAAATACAACATAGGAGACTTGAACCCTAACATATCAATAATTACATTAAATGTATAATGTCTATCTTATTGTAACATCCCAAAACTAGAAACAATCAAAATGTCCCTCAATAGACGAATGATTCAACAAACTGTGGTTCAAACAACCATTACATGGAATACTACTCAGCAATAATAAAAAGGAGTGAATTACTGAAAAATGTAACAACTTGGATGAATCTTAATGACATAATTCTAAATGAAAAAGCCAATCTCAAAAGTTACATGTTTGTGTTTCAACTTATGCCACATTCTTGAAATGACAAAACTGCAGAGTTGAGAAACAGATTCATGAGTGCCAGAAGTTAGGGATGATCTGGGGGGTGGAGGGTTGGGGGGAGTTTAGAAGGGAAAGTGTAACTATAAACGGGTAGAACAAGAGATATCTTTGTGGTGAAATAGTTCTGTATTTTGAATGTGATAGTGGTTACATGAATCTGTATATGTAACAAAATAACATTATACTCACACACTGTACCAATATCAACTTCTTGCTCTTGATAGGGTACTATAGCTGTGTAATATGTAAGCATTGGGAGGCACTGGGCTAAAGGGACATGAAAACTGTTTATTTTTCGCATGAATCTATAACTACTTTAACTTTAAACATTAAAACAAAATTCCTAAATTCAGAATGCACAACTAAACTAAGTAAAAATCTCACAGTGGGAATTAGGAATTACTATTTTTTTTTTAAAGCTCCTTAATTGATTCCAATATGCAGCCAAAGTTGTTAAAGAGTGCCTTCTAATGCTGCTTTATTCAGGAGGGCAAAAGCAAAAAACTGACAAAGCAGGTATTATGTGACACAAAAAGTGACTGCAATTTTATGGTGTCTCTCCCATCATAAGATTCATCCACCCCCATGCTCTGAACTCAATGAAACTACATCAATGTTCCACCAAAAGCACTGTCTGACACAATAACTTATATCTCTATGGAAAAATGTTCTCAACTCTAGATGCTGGTGAGGATGTGGAGAAACGGGCACCCTCCTACACTGTTGGTGGGAATGTAAACTGGTACAGCCCCTCTGGAAAACAGTGTGGAGGTTCCTAAGGAAACTAACAATAGAACTCCCCTATGACCCAGCAATAGCACTGCTACGAATTTACCCAAGGGATACAGAAATGCTGATGCGTAGGGGCACATGTACCCCAATGTTCATAGCAGCACTCTCCACAATAGCTAAAACATGGAAAGAGCCTAAGTGTCCATCAACAGACGAATGGATCAAGAAGATGTGGT